>NW_010392584.1:157758-173766 GCF_000710305.1 Buceros rhinoceros silvestris
AGCTCTGCCGACAGGAATAGATTTACTTCTGTGACTGGCTGCATCCGTGCACCTGTAGCCTTAACGAAGGAAATGCAAAAGCTGTGAAACATCTCACCTCAAACATAAAAACTAGTGCCATGTCCAGCGCGCACTTCTGTGTTCCCAACCAGGAGGACAGTCTCCGTAGGACTGGAGAACTGTAGGAAGAGGTCTGCAGACACTAGGGAGTTTTTTTCACAGTGCCTATCGTATTGCTTTTAGGCCAATGCACACTTTCCACTATTGAAACAAATAAATCAGGTAAAGAAATTACGTATGTAGCTAGAAATTTGTTGCACATCAGTGACTGCAGTGGTTAACTGTCAAGTCACTGTTCTTTCAGTCAACACTAACAGTAAGATGTGCAAGAAAATGAGTCCTTTGTTTCTGTAAGTTTGTGCATATATGAGTTTGTTTGGGTTTGGTTGTTGGTTTTTTGGGGGTTTTTTGTGGAAAGAAGTAGTTGTTTGGTTCAACATGGAGATTTGTCTTGTGAAAGTTACTTTTAATTATTGTATGTTGAAATGCTGAGGGTTCTTAATTGAGCAATATTTTGTGATTGTTTACTGCTAGTAGTATGGTGCAAGTAAAAATAAAGCCCAAAACAACCGAACAAAACAGGCAGTAAAAAAGCCACTAAAGAATTAAGCCCTTGCCTTTCAAAACTTCCCTTTCCTGGCACTAGTGTCTCTGCTCAGCATTTCTCTCCAGGAGGCTCTTTGCAGTGATACCAATGATAGGGCAGGATGTCTTTTCCTTGGTGTCTAACTTGTACTCGTTCCTGTGGGAGGTGGATAGTTGATAAGGGATGACTGCCCATCACTCTGAAATGGCACGGCATTGTCCTGATCGATGTGTCTTCTTGTGCTAGAGTCGATGTGAGGAGTCTTAAACTGATTTGTATCTTTTCGATAACTGGAAAAGTTATGTATGCATTGATAAGCCAAAGGGAGGCTTTAATGATGTTTAATAGATGCAAATCTCCAAGAGAGCTTTCTTTCATTTAAACGCAGCTTTTTATGTTTCATTTTGGTTGGTCTCTAGCAGGTTTGCTAATCCTGTGTATGTCTAGATGTTTTAATAATGCAAAGAAATCAAGCTGGTGCAACTGTCCCAAACTGGACGCTTTGAGTGCAGTGAGGCAAACCCTCCTGTGTGAGTATTGCTTGTTAGAATCATGTTTCTAAAAATTTGGGTTGGGTGATTTCTTGCCTATATAAGCTTTATCAGTATAAACCAGTCAGTGAAAATCTTTCCATCAATAAGGGTTTTTATTATTGTCTTGCAAAAATAGGAGCAGTTTTGTGCATGAATTGGATGTCTTGGTTTAAACCTACTTGCCACAGATCAGCTTGGCTTAGTTATGTGGGTAGCAAGATGAATAAATGCCACCAACACTTAATTCCTACAAAACAGTTCACATATAAACTGCACTGGAAAAACCAGTTTTAATTTCAAACCAGCCCAAACAACCTGTAAGTTTCCATAACTGAGTTTTCACTGGTGTCAGCTAATAGACTTTGAAATACTGCAGGTTAGTGAGTGAAAGGGGCTTGGTGTAATCAAGGAGTTACACCCACTTACAGGGCAGCAGCTTACATCAGTAGCTTAGTAGGATCTGGTACCACTGATCCTCCGGAAAACACCTGTATTTGCCCACTTTCTGCTTCAAAGTCAAAGGCTGGGTACTGGGTTGACTTAAGGCAGCGTGCTGTAGTCCTTCAGCATCTTACTGCTGCTGGCATGCTGGCAGCAAGCATGGAAAGGCTCAGCGAAAAGGTGTTCTGTGCACTGTGGGACATAGGTGGTTGCTTGCAGGGACCTGCCTGCCCCACACTTTGGCTGGCAGCTCCAATCTGCCTGGGATGATGAAGCCCCAGCAGGTGCCCTGCTTAGATCTGGCCTTTTCTGTCTGAAGGTACGTTCTCTTTCTTTTTCATTTCTTAGGAAGTGATTGAAATGCTTTGTCAGTCTTTCTGCGCCTCGCTGCTCCCAGGTCCAGCTCTTTGCTGGCTTGCCCTGCTTCAGGCCACCACATATTTGGGTTCTTCAGGCCGGAGTTTTGAGATCTTGTCCACGCAGAGCAGGATGAGAGTCAGAAACCAGAGGCTCCAGCCAACGGCTGCTGCAATCCATCCGTAATCATCCATTCCTGATGGGCAGCATACGGCCGCTTGCATGCAGAAGGTCGCATCTGGTGGAGAAGAAATTAAGTGAGCTGATGGGAAGCTAAATACATAACAGGGTTTTTTTTGCTATAAGGCAGATGAGATAGTGACTTCACTGTCTGCCCTACGACCTGTTACTCTGCCTTGGCGTCTTTCTCCTAAGCCTGGCTTTTAACCTGGGGGATGGCAATACTGAGTTTCATCTGCACATCTTTGAGACTCAGTCATCCCTGTCAGGCCAAAAACCCGGGCTTCTCCTCTTACCGCTGTGCCCACAAATCTTTTAAAATGCCTACTTAGCATCTCCTCAGTTTCAGGAATGGAGTGTGATAGAAGTAGCTAGTTAAGATGAAGAATAATCCTGGGGTAGAGAAACCTTCATGTGAGAGAGTAAGAGGTTCTCCAGCAGAGACACCTTCAGCAAGCATCTCCAGTGGTTTAGGTACCCACTACCTCTGCCAGCAATACAAGCAGTGCCTGCTCTCTGCTGAGCTGTTAGCTGCGACTTGCGTGTAACAACCGCGAAACACAGCACCATTGGGAAATCCCTGGTTTAGGTATTGAAAAATGTAATTGTTTTTAACAATTCTGTGTAATTTTTCTTGCACCTTTTGCTTTTTTGTTGTTGTTTAAATCAGTCCAGTTTCCTGAAGTCAGTTAAGGAGGTATGTCCTTAGTTTTTGTCATTTATGCTGTTACTTAAAGGTGTCTGCCATACTTTTTCCATCACAAGGGCACAGTGAAGATACCCAGCTCTGTGTCTACATCTAAGGTGCTAATGTGGAAATATCAAAGGAGGACCATGGTATCTCGACCCCTTGGGCTGGAATAGAAGGTGAGTGTTGAAACCTCATCACCCAGGAGAACTGAGGCAGCCAAAACCACCTTACAGCTACATGCGCCGCGTGAAGCTTGTCAGCTGTGAAAAATGAATGCCTCCTGAGCCTGGTGCAGGGCAGGCAGCCTTTTGCGCATTTCCAGGGAAAAGGCAAGTGCAGGTGTTGCTCAGTTGCTCTCATTCACATATGTCAGGCAGGACCACGTTCCTGTGCGTTGGCCTTCGGTGCACACGGTACAGTTGTCCTGCAGTGTGGAGAGCAGCTCTTCCCGCAACAAGAGAGAGGTTTTCCTGTGTGCCTAGAGCAGGGAGAGGGATGCCTGCCCCTTATGCCATGCTTTGAAGCAGCGTACATCTATTGGGACACACACTATATAATTTGAGAAGTGCAGGACTTCGGGGATGTTTGACATTTAGGATGGAGGATCGGTCTGGGCAGACTGGTGGGATCTCAGGTTGCCTTGGACTGGCTGTTTGGCTGGTCCTGAAGACCTTGGCTGAAGACGTAGTAGGGTGGGGAAAGAGGTGCTCTTGGGAGTCCACAACGTGCAGGCAAGCAGTCTGGCAGGGAGTTTAAGGACGCACGAATTAGCTATCAAACTGTTCAAATCTATGAGTCCATCTGAATATGCCTAAGATTATACTGGGCATGCCAATGGAGGAGTCTTAGAAATGCATCCTGGAGTTTCACCCGCAATGGAAGCCTTGACAACAGCCTTGACAAAAAAGGATTTCCTTTTCCAGGACATACTCTAACTGTGTAGTCAGTCTAACTACCTGTGTAGTCAGTCTCATCACCTGGCTTTATCGTGGTAGTAATAATTTAGGAAGACTTACTAAGACATGGTGCTTCGTACTCAGTTGTGAGCGTGGAGCTTGTTGAGACATTGGAGACATCTTCCGCTGCTGCCAGAAGGAAAGCACAGGACAAAAGACAAGTTGGATTAGAAAAGTAATACCGGACTTCAAGAATGAAAATATGAAAGCCATTGGCCTTGTAGAGGGCTGTAGGATGGAAACAATTTGGAGAAAATAAGTGCCTGTCCCCAAACATTGCTGCATCAGGGTATGATTTCTCATCCCACCTGCCAACACAGGCTCTAGAGAGACCTGTTCTATCACCAACTGTAAGGAGTAGATGAATCACTCTGTCCCTAGCTGGGTGTGACCCTGGTGTGAGCCATTCACTCAGAGCTCAAATTAACCACTGTCCTTTCCCAAGCTACAGGGACAGAGCAAACAAGGACTGAAACTAGAGAGAAAATTCAGCAGCATGGGGAGATCCATCATCAAAAGATGTACATCTCCATCTTTTTGCCCTTAGAAAAATCCCAGCAGCTCTGGGATGTGACACAGTCTGACTGAGCCCACCTGTGCAGAGCCTCAGCAGAATCCATCCACCACAACCTCAGTGGGAAGCTTTGGCTTTACTGCAGTTCAGGTGCAGCTGTGCCTGAAACTCATTAACCAACTCAGATTGGAAAATACAACATACAGAAATAAGTAAGGGAGGGAGGGTGACAGGGGCTTCAGTTAAGTTTTTTCCTCTTTATCCTGCTTCCTACCCAGAATCCGACCACAGCAGCACTGTGGCATAGCTCTGTGTGTCTGATCTTCGGGCCTCCAAATCTGTACATGGTACCACAGGCCAAAGCCTCCTTAAACCTCCTAATATTCCCACCTTGCCCATCAGCTCCAGCATGCACCTTGCGGTGCTCAGGACCAGATGCAAGGGAAAAGCTCATGCTGCTGTGGTCCCTGTGCATTCACACCAGCCTGTCCCCTGCTGCGGAAGGAAGCGAGTAAAGAAATACCTCCTCCTGCACCACTGCGAGCAGCACAGTTCAGGTTCAGCCAGGTGAGGTATCCCACGCTGAACTGGTCCCCTCCAGAGATACCTGAGAAACTGCCTAAAGAGGCTCCAGGAGTAAGGACCCCTGCTGCATGCAGAGGAGAGGCTGCTGGTCCACAGATCAGGCAGAGGCTATGAGAGAACTATTTCTAGTCCAACCATCACTCTGAGCTAATAGTCTGGAGTGATATATAGAGAGAAAAACAGTTCCAGCTTGATTTCACTGAAGACTTCAAAATACTGGCTCAGGTTTAATTTCAGCTCAGGAAAAGAGACCAAGAACTTTGACCTGACCTTTGCTTTGAGTTTGATATTTTCCAAGTAACAGCAAATTAAATGAGGTTGTCCTGCGGAAGATGTCCCCATTGGGGCTACCTGCTGGTGTCCAGCTTTGCATTTTGAGCTTATAGCCACTGTCATGCTGGAGTGGGTCTCTGGGCAGCCTCTTCCAGGGAAGAGTCTGAGTACTCCCCATTCCTCTTTCAGACTCTGTTAGGACTTGCTGAATGACCTTGGCCAAGCCCATATTTTGTTTTCTGAGTTAATAAATACCTCACGGGAGCACTGGGAAGAATCATTAAAAACTGTGTATGACCTGTGGAGGAAAGCGCTTCAGAATACGGAGGGTTGGTTTATGTTTATAGACTTTTCAGCCCAAAGGACAGGCTGTCAAAGCTAACCCATCTTTAAACAGCTGGCAGGTCTCAATTGGTGCTGATACACAAATGCAGGTAGTAGCCTGATGGGAAAGGAGCAGCTCGCAGTTCTCGTTTACATCTTGTTTTTAGGCAGCTACTCCAATCCAGGGGGCATCAAGCCCAGATTTCCTGCAAAAAGCACCTAATAAGAGCTAAACTGGACCACAGTGAGCATCTTGGGTGGTGTTTCAAATAGACCCTGGCCTCAGCAAGCAAGGAGGGACAAGTAACTATGGTCCCCTATCTCCTTGCCATTCAGTGAAGCAACCTGCAGCTCAGCCACATTTACAGCAGGTCTGTAAATAGCCAGCAAAAGCACATCTCTCCAGAAAGACACTGCGATCAATCACGTCAAGTAATTCTCATTAGCATTAGTCAATTGCAGCTCTTTACACTTTTTAGATGAGACAAGGGAGCCCACTGTGTTTTTAAAGAACAAATTACTGTCAGCGAGCAATGTATTTTAGAGGTATTGAGAGGAGTGGGGGGAAAAGGCAGAGTACACGAACTGGAGCATAAGAGAAGAGAAATACCTGCTGAGCAGGAAAACCAGAGCACGGAGGTGAAGAAGAGCACAGCAAAGGCTGACCGGGGCTCGTGGGAGAAGTGCCTCATGACGGGGGGTCCAGCTCCCACCTGAGTGGCCGCACAGATCAGGTCGCTGTCGCCGGCAGCTCTGGGTCCGCAAAACCTCCAGAACATTGGGCATGACGGGGGGTCCAGCTCCCACCTGAGTGGCCGCACAGATCAGGTCGCTGTCGCCGGCAGCTCTGGTTCAGCAAATCCTCGATAAGCTCAGAAAGCTGGTGTGCAGTGCAGAGGGTGGAGCAAAGGAGCTTCCTGCTGCCAGAACACCTTGAACTTTCCTGCAGTAACAAGGTGAGGAAAAAGAAGGGCTCTGACCAAAACAGCTCCAGAGCAGGGGCTGGATGCCAGCACCAAGGCAGGTGGAGGGCCCCTGAAGGTCAGGTCTGAAGGTTTCTCCCCAGGATCTGCTGCAGCTGGAGGGAGGAAGGGCCTCCAGAACCAGTCTTTCCTCACTGAGCCGCGGGCAGCTTCTGTCTTCTGAGTGTCCTTTTTGTCCTGTGAAGATGGTCTAATAGAGGTGGAAAGGAGTGGAGGATCAGGGTAGAGAATTTCTCTCCCTGTTTGGCTTTGATTTTGTGTGTTTGTTGGCTTTACACACATCCCCCCCTCCCCCCAAACTTCTCAGCAGCGATGACTTTTTTGGAAGGGCTGTGTGGAAGCCTGAAAAAACCCAGTCTTTGGTCACACTGGTACAGTAGTGATTGGGTTAACACAGGCCGTGGGCATGTTTCCACTGAGAAATGGGATGAAGCCAGTTGCTTCATGTAGGCTGCTGACAGCTATTACACGGTAACTAACGATGGCCTTTCCTTAAGGGTCTGTTTGTGTTGACTTACGGGTTGGGATCACTTCAAGCCTGGGGCCTCTGCACAGGAGAAGCTGCTGCCTTTCTCGCCCCATAAGCACAGCTGTGTCACCGCCTCCATCCCCCATGTGCAATGTGATGCTGGAAGAGATTTTTTTTCTTCTCTTGTACTTATGCCACCTCCTCTGTGACATGGTCAAGGCAGAGAGCTGCTCCTCACCAGCATAGCTGTATCTGCAGGCCGGGAGGGATGCTGACAAAATGGTAACAGCCACGGGGCAAGATAAAAACAAGTGCAGCGTGTTGCTGCGGCTCCCCAGGCTGCTGGCTCTGCTTCCTCCTATCTGACCCACCACAGTGTCCTTGTTAGAGAAAACTTGAGGTATTAAATCAGGCAGGAAGGTACTGGTGAGCTCAGCAGCGAGCAGTTGCTGGTGCTCTTCAGGAGTGGTCACACACAGCTTCGGGTGCTTGTGTGAGAACAAAGCTGTCTGGGACCTGTTCGGGCTGGGAGACAAGGGGGTGGGTGTCTGGGGAAGCAATCCTAGTAGGATGGACAGTATCTGAAAATCTATGGTTTTTTCCCTCGACACTGCTCAGATCCTCAGGGAGGTGCATAATAGACTTCCCCCAGGAACTGCGGTGAACTGCTGCTTGGTCTTCCTTTGTGCAAGAAAAAGCTTGAGAGCAAAACCCGTGTAGGCTTTAGCCCTGCCCAGCGTTTGTGAGGTGAACCAGCTTGTACACCCTGCTGTCCCCAGCCCCCACAAAAAACACTCTGCTCCTCTCTAGCTGCCAATATGCCTACGATGCAGCAGGACTTGGACAACCGAAGCCTTCCCCTAGAGAAAGGGCACACCAAGCCACAGACAAAGGCAGGCCAGCTGAAACAGGCATGTTTACCCACCTTGTGTCCCTGTTTTCATGCCAACAAGCCGCTGGGGCTGACAAAGTTTGGGCTGTGCTGGCTGGTCTGTGACAGCTGTTTCCTGCTGCTGCACGTGTGTGTGGCCCCAACCTTCAGCTGACACCCAAGGGGTGGCCCAAGGGGTGTCGTGCTCAGCCGGCAGCCTGGCCGGGTCCATGACCCCAGCAGCCACCACTCTTGGCCTCAGTAGACGTGAATCACGGCAGAAGAGATGGCAGCTCACAGCAACTCTTGCTGCTCAGAGTTGCTTGAAATTAATCTATAGACTAATCCACACCTCTGCCTCCTTTCAGTGGCTAAGTCCTTCCATCCTAGTGGTCTTTAATTTGTGTTTTTATTTAAGCACTGTGCTGTATAGAAACAAAACCTCAACTCCTTACTGGGGAAAGCTCTCAACTTTCTTCCAGCTTCACCTGTCCCTCCTGAATTTCTCACTCATGATTCCTGATGAAAGTTGACCTGGCAGTTAATTTTGCAAAAGTAGTGAATACGAAAGCGTTCTGGACAGCATAAAATATTTGAAAAAGACAAAACTGCCCTGCTAGGACAGTATTATTCAGTTTGTAATGAAATGTCTTTTGAATTTTAACTACTACCTAAATACTCTGTCTTGCAGGTAAATGTGCACATTTCTGAGGGATGATGAAAATGTTTTGCATAATTAACATAATGTATTTATTTTCCTTCCCAAAATGCGTTCCCTTTGTGCTTCAGAAAGTCTCCTGGAGGCAGGAGCAGGCTGTGCTTGGCCTCAGTGATTTTTGGATCAGCTTGGAAACGAAGGCTTTGCTTGAAAAGTTCAGACACAATGGGAGCCCTGTGCAACAATCTCCCGACACAGATTTGGATTTGTTTCATTTCTTTTGTGTAATGCATTCATATTTCACTGTTGTGAGTGCCCGAAGAGCAGTACGACTCTCCAAAGCCTCCCCCCAGGTCTCTAGGCATCGCAGGAACACCTGTCTCCACAGGGGTGCCCTGGCATGCCAGGCGTGACTGCAGCACCAGCAGAGATGAGGGCTTCCTTTCCTTGGGCTCCCATTTCCACGCAGTTCTCGAGGCAGGACTCCTTTCACTCTAAAATCAGGTACTTCTCCTCCCCTTGGAGACACTTCCAGGGTGTCTAGGACTGCTGGTCAGCGTTGGCTGATGATTATGAAGGAGACAATACCTACCATTTGGTACACTTCGTGCTACAAGGGGACATTACCCTTGACACATCACCATCAGGTGTGGCTCTTAGAGAGGTTATTACATTTATCACATGCGTACACACCCTGTATATATTTTTTTCTGTTTACATGGGCAACATGTTTGTATTTTTAATTCCAAATGAAAACCAATAGCTGCTGCAATCCTGTTCCATCCTGGCAGTGACCAGCACGATGGCAAGGGAGCTATAACACGGTATTTAACTCAGGGCAAAACACACAACGCACGAGAGCAGGCACATCATCTCTGGGAATATAGCTGATAGGAGGACAAATACCTTTTTTCCGTGTGACACTGAAGGTTGGGTTAACTAGACCACTACTCTCGTTTTAGCGTGGCTCAGTTTCTGGTCTGCTTAGCTGCTGCAGTAGAAGGGAGCTTTGGTGAAAGAGAGCTCAAAAATTAACATCCCATGTAGACAAGGAAAGCCTTTTGCATGGTGGGATTATAGCTGAGATTCTGATCCCAGAGCCACCTACAGCTGCATGAAACTTCCCCATGCTGCTGAGAGTGATGACAGCCCGGCTGGAGGGCGTTACGTGTTTGGGACCCCGTGAGCTCTGTGCGTTGGCACACTGAAGTTGTTGATGAGTTGATAATTCTTAGTTATTATTCACAAGGGCTCTGTGCAGCCTTTGAGGTCATGGTCTAAAGACCAAGGAGGAGGCGAGGTGGTCTGTGCTATCAGTAAGACCACAGGAGTGGGTCTATCTCCTATGCTTGATTTGTACGTAGCAAAATCTCCAAGTGCAGCTCTAGAAAGGGCATCTGTTAGAAGGGCAGGTCTGTCTGTTAGCAACCCACTGTCTTTGTGTTGCAGAGTGAGATCCCTCTCATGTGCCCTTTTATAAAGCTCAAAAAAAAAGCTTAAGGACCTTTATAAAGCCCTCAAAATGGCCTTTAGAACCTCAAAACCTTAAGTCTGCTGCCAATAATATGTTTGTCAGGGAGGGGCTGTTTTGTTTGGTATCTTCACTGATGTGAAAAGGAGCAGTCTAAGATAAAGCTACCTGTGAACAGGGGATTTGATTTTTAAAACCAGGCAAGCGGACGAGGAAAATCAAAACCACAGAGGTTTTACCCTTTAAATGAGAGGGGAGAGAGGATCTGCTTTCTGTCACACAGCGGAAAGCAGCTCTAGCATTTTGAAAAACTCCACAACCACACCCTTTGTGTTTTCCAGTCCAGGCTGGGGTTGCTATTGGACAAGTGTTGAGCCTATTGCCTGGATGTGACCCCATGCTGTTCCTCTGGAGACCCCAGCGAGGGAGCCCGACACCAGCTGGCTGGGTGGCGAGGGCTGCCTGAGGAGGGCTGCCTTCAGCTCACCCAGGCAGAGCTGCTGGTGCCAACAACGAGCCCACTGATGGGGCTTCTCTGAATGGCGCCTCATCATCAGCCATCATCATCCAATCTTTAATAAGATTATTATAAATAATGTTCTGACTTCCCCATGCCAGAAGCATGAAATAGGATATGCTTTCTGCTTCTCTCCTCTGCCCGGGAGGGCAGGGCAAGGAAGGTGAATTTATCCCTGTGCTCTGTGTTCACTGGCTCCTTGGCTAGTCGGATGGAGTGGCCAGCATAGTGCAGCTTGCTTTGGTGACAAAGTGTGCATTGGGTGCCCCTTCTGTTTTCCCTGCCCTGGGGAAGCTTGTAGGAGAGTAGCTGAGTGTAACTGTGGGGCTGAATAAGAGCTGCACAGGTGCTAAACAGAAGAAAATCCTGGTATCATCAAATGAATGCAACAGATTTGCCAGGGGAAGAAAGTGCTGCGGTTTCGGCGGTGGGGGGAGTAGCCTGAGTAACTGTTTTATTTTGTTGTGTCAATATATGTCAGTTGAGAACCAAACGATGACTCCTGTTACTTAGCGTTTTAACACGGGCTGGATGGTAATGTCCTACCTTTCCCCCCCCAGCTTCTCCGCAGCCCTGGTGAGGCGGATGTGCGATTGACAGCAATGACTTCACTTCTGCCTTACCAAGAGAAGTTCTAATTTCACAACAGAAAGTGCTGACTTTTACCAGCCTTTACTCCCTTTCTTTGGTAGTGCCAATGGAGAAGGCAGAGGTGAACACCAGAAGGAGGAGCACAGCGCAGCCAAAGCAAGTGGGAGGCCAGTGAACCCTGCAGACAGCTCGACTGGGCAGTTGCTGAGCTAATTAAAGTTTTAGGTCCACCTGTCAAAATTACCTTATGATTTTTAATACCGCCTTTTTGGGTCACACAGCTCGAGGCAGCTGGATTTCAGAAAGAGGCAAGAGCCCTCTCACACTAACTGACCTCATGAAGCAGGGGTCACTGCATTTTTTTTTTTTTTTTGATAGAAAACCTCTGCATTGAGAGAACCTCTGTGCAGGGAAACTCTGTTGCTCACTTTCCAGCATTGTTCCCTTGGACAAGCTATATCCTGTGCTTGTCAGGTCAGGGTCACTCACAGGTCTCAGAAAGCATTTCTTTAAGGGGTACTTTACAATTTACACATAGCCATGCATTTTCATCAGCTCGTCTTTTGAGATAAAACTTTATATGGGTGCTAGATTTCATAGTGACCCAGCCTGCCTTTTTTACCAGGATGAAACTCTGCCTCCTCTGATCTCAGCAGGACCCAAGCCACGGGTTTTAGGAAGGGCCAAATCTCTCCCTGGAGCTCTTGCTTTAGCAGCCAAAGTGGAAGAAAGTCTATAAAGCCACTTTCCCCCACAGCAGTTGTTATCTTAAGAGGTAAGAATCAAGCTCCCTGACAGCACTGCCCCAAGATATCACAGCTCTGCCCCAAGATATCGCAGCTGTGCTGGCAGAGCCCCTGCCCTCCCAGCCCTCCCTTCGCTGTATAGCACTGCCCGCTCCCTGGCTGCAGGAAAATCATTAATCTCCCATTGTTTCCCTGTCCTTTCCCGGGCTGCTTTCAGTTAGGAAAAATCTGTAAGAAAGAGCGTAGAAGTTTTCCACCTTCCTGGCAGCTGATCTTCCATCCAGGGCTTACAAATTAGTTTTTATGGGTTTCTAACTCTCCACATACAGCAGGTTCAAAGGTTCTCGCTCGTTTTTGGGTGGCCGGGCTGGTGTGAGCTGGCATGCCCCATTTGTTATTAGTCTCAACAAGCCGCGTGCTGCCGCAACACGACTTGCCCTTGTCACAGACGTGATCCGGAGGTTGTGACTGAGCCAGAAAGCACTGGGTCCTGACCACCTGAGGGCTGTTTCAGAACAGAAAGGATTTCCCTCCTCTGGTCTAGACCAGTTCTGACCTTAAAAGAAAAGGTTTGCTGTGCCCTCTGCAAGACAGGACAGCTGTGCAGGGTGCTTTGCTCACCATCCTCCTTGCCCAGTGGCGTGTCTGCAGCCATGCCAAAACACAACTCTGCCATCGTCGCCTGACGGGACACCTGGACAGCCAAGGGGAGAGCTCACCTCTTCCCCAGGAAGAGGGTCTGCCGGCAAGGAATGTGGTGGCTGAAAGGCAGACTCCAGTGACACCTTCTTCAAAGCAACTTACAGCACCAGGATTTACCCTGCCTGAAACCTGGTGCGTTTTATGGCGTTTTAATGTAGTGCAATCCCGCTGGAAAATAGCGACCGGGAAAAGCGTGAGTGATTTCTCAATTAGCTGCTCTTTTCCCAAAGCAAACAAATGGGGGTGGGCGTGCGGTGTGTGTTGAGAGAGGCATGGCTGGCAGCAGGTGCCTTTGGATAAGCCTCTTGGATTTGCAGGAATGGGTGAAGGGTGAATGTTCTGTCTTCCGTGGAGAGGGATGGGGGAACGCTTCTGCCTTGCCCCGGCTAGAAATAAGTTTCCCTTTTTATTTTTCATTTTTCTCTCATTCCAAATCAAGGTAATAGTGAGTCTTTGGGGTTCTTTCACTGCCTGAGTACCAAGGAAAAGTAAAACCCTGGGTCTGAAGCAGCTAAACTAAGATAATTCCAAATATTTGAGTTTTGTTCTTCTAATTCTAAGGTTGTATCACCTTATTATGGAAGTTAACTGCAGGTTTAGAAATACAATCTACATTAAATTGTAGTCTCTTCATTAAATCATAGTCTTTCAGACTAAAGAAGTTAAGATGGGACATTTTTTATTATCCTTTAAACTTTTTGAAAAAACTAGGGGAATTCTCTTACTTTCTTGCATGAGTAGTGGGGGTCTCTTGCAACATTTTTGTCTTTTTCCTGTGAAAAATACAGTTTGCTAAAACATATCCAGCCAACTTTTAAAGATTATATCCTCACTCAACCCACTCGAGGTGGCACACGATATGTTTTTTTTTAACAAGCCACTAGTTATTATACATTTTCAGCACCTTAAATCATTCAGTGAATAAGTACAGAGACTGAAACAAGGAAAACTCACAGGACAATTGAGCAATAGAGACTTATGAATATGGTGCTCTTGTTAATCAAGCCTTTAATCTCTTGCAAAGTGTTTTTCATTTAAGATAAATCTTTCATATGTTATGAAGAAAATTACTAGAATCCATGTTTTAAAAAGTGTTGCAACACAAAGTTCGTGGAGAGAGAGAGGGGGGAGATTAAGGACAATTGACCTCTCATTCTTGTCAACAACTAGTATTGAGGTTCTAAAGGGGTTTGTTTTGCTATATATAAAATATAGGCTTGCGGCAAAATTAAATGCATGCAAGAAGTGTATCTGCTTGCATGTTTTTCTCAGAGAAATAGTAATTACTGTGTTTGTGCATGCCAATCAGTTAATTTTCTGCAAGAACAACTAAAGGCCGTTTGTACGTTCAAGTTACACAGAGTAAATAGTAAGAAGCACATAGACAAAAGGAACTTTTGTGAAATGCCTGATATTTCATGTATCTAATTTTGCAAACAGTCCTTTATGAGGAGAAAATGCTTTTTAAATCTTGAAGTTTGTTTTAATTTAAATAAAATAGTCTTCTCTTTTCCCCATCCCTATATAATATGCTTCCAATGTGTCTGCAATGTGTTCATGCTACCAATGATAGCAGTAACAGTCAGGCCTCTTTCACATCTCTAATTGCAATTAATGAATTAATGAAATTAACGAATTTTCTTCTCTTTGTTGTGGAAGACAAAGAGAAATTGAGTCCTTCACAAGCTAAGCATCCAAAACCCAAATAAAGGGCCTGATAGCAGTAGTCTGAAGCATCTTTGGTCCAGCAGAGGATAGGACAGAGCATTTGCTAGAGCATTTGGGACTAGTGGCTCCTGTTTCCCTGTGTCATATACATACCTCAGCATCTATCGCTGCTCTGGTGGGATGAAGCCTCAGGTGGGTTCAAGGAGGCTTTTTAGGAGGTGAAGAAACCCTTTTGAAGGTCGCAATGGGCAGAATTGTATTAGCTTCCAGCCCCTTGACTCAGCGATCCCAATGTTCCTTCAGTGCTTGGCACCTTCTCGCACTTCCCTGGGTGAGGAAGACATCTGCTGCCACCGAGGTTCCCACAGACGCCCAGGTCGGAGGGGAGCAGGCGAAATGGCCTCAGTATTCCGGAGCGAGGAGATGAGCCTGATGCAGCTCTTCCTGCAGGTCGAAGCTGCCTACTGCTGCGTGGCTGAGCTTGGGGAGCTGGGTCTGGTCCAGTTCAGAGATGTGAGTAATGCCCAGCTGGCATGCTGAACTGTGGGAGGTACCCCCTGGGATGTGCTTCTCCTTCCCTCAAAGCGCTTGTGCAAGGTGCATCTGCAGAGTGGTCAAAAAGCCCATGGCGAGAGCAGGACTTCCCCAAAGCTGATCTGAAACCTGACCCATCCCTGAGTCACCATCCAGAGCACTGCTCGTCCTCTGCACAACCTTTCCTTCTACCACCAGAAAACAGGGGGCTCTCCATAAGAGTCTATCTGTGAGTCCAGCTGTCGCAGCAAGGCTTGTGGAAATGATTTTAGTATAAGGCCATGATGTCCTTGACCATAAGGAAACCCAAAGTATTGCCCTACCACTGGGAGTCTGTAAGATGCAGTGGCCATCCTCGCCGAAGACATTCATTTTCTGTTGATGTTAAAACTGAGCATGGCAGTGTGCAGCTTCCAGCCCCAGGCTTGTTTTCTCTCGTATTTTTTAGCTGAATGCGAATGTCAACAGCTTCCAGAGAAAGTTTGTGAATGAAGTGAGAAGGTGCGAATCCTTGGAGAGGATCCTGCGTAAGTAAACGCTTGTCAAATGCAATCGGCTTTCTGCCAACTGGGGGTGTAGGATTTATTTCTTTAAGTGCTCTCACACTGTGGAGCAGAATGAGTGGCAAAATGGTGATGTTTTCGTCTGAGACCCTGGAAGTGTTTTGCATGTGTCAGCTAATTACCACTTCACCCTATATGGGCAATAAATTGTTGCCTCTATTTTGAAAATGGTTAACTGAATTGAAAGAAGATTAATTTGCTTATATAAAATCGCAAGATAATTCTGGGGCTGGGCAGGAGGTTAACTGTGGCAGGCGTGCCATTGGCACACGCTTCCTGTGGCCAAGGGCTTCATCCTGGGGACAAATCCTTAAAACCCAAGAGCAGAGCTTGTGGCACCTGGTATCCCATGGATGTGTATCCTGTGAGCTCTGCACTCCCCCCACCATGACACTGGTGCCACCATAGCCACCGTGACAGCACTTGCCATTGCTAGAGCAGAGGAGTGAACGGTGAGCTTGCTGCGTGCCTTATTCACTGCCGCAAGCATGGTGGGGCCGTGCTGGCTATTTGTGCCAGGCTGGGGGCCGTCCGGATGGGAGTGGCTACCATGAATCCAGGAGAAACAGCATCCTCACTGAGGAAGAAGACGGCCAGATGTCCTATTCCTGACGGTTGTGTATGTGCACTAAGGTGATGGCCCTTGTAAATTGCTGCCCCTAGTCACACTTCTGTGTGATGTCTCGGTCCTGACAGGAGGCTTAGCAGCAGCTGGTGACCAGGAAGATGCAGCAG
>NW_010392584.1:173856-202732 GCF_000710305.1 Buceros rhinoceros silvestris
AGGAATGACTCTGTATCAAGACTTCTTTGTCCTTTCTTTGCAGGTTTTCTGGAAAATGAGATGGAAGACAATGTTGAAACAGTCAAACTAGAAAAGTACCCAGAGACCCCCTTGCCTCGGGAAATGATTGATATGGAGGTACACAGTTTTGAGCGGGCCAAGCAGAGAGAGAGAAGGGGATGTGTACTGGGATGTCTGTGTAATATGCTCAATACAGGAAGGAGCTGGAAGCTGAGGCCGGTGCAGCTTTCCCTGCCTATGGAGGTGCTCCCCTAGTCGCTGTCTCAGCAGCTAAGGCTGGTCTTACTGCGTGTTCCTAAAGGACCCAAATTTTTTACCATCCCCTGTGAAACAACCCACTGGTTCCACATATTAGTATCACTACTGCAGAACGCCCCCATCATCCTGCAGGAGAAAATAAGGTTTTCGGTGATGAACCAGGAGAGCTGGGAACATGGTTGTGATACAGTAATATTGAGGCCTGAAATAAATATTTGTGCCTTGCTTTTGGATGTGCAAGAGATGCTTTATTCTAGCCCAGGTGGAAGCCAAGTTTACTAAGTTAAATGCTGCGTGTGTGAGTGGCTAGGAAGAAAAAACCTGCTTTCCAAGGGCTTCAGCATCACAGGTGGTTGCCTAGTGTGTTCCTGGACCCACATCCTCACCTAATTTTTGGTCTATAGTAATGAGCCTAAGCTAATGGTTGTGTTGTAGGCTGTTTTTGTAGTCAGTAGACTGACAGCCAGTCCACCTGGCATCTGAGGTGTCCTGCAGGAAACCAGAGGTGCCAAGACAGGCTGAGATACCTACACTATACACCCACTTACCTGCCTGTGCTTTGGTTGAGTGAACCAGAACCCTGATACCAAAAAAGGACAAAGCACCCAACAGGGAATGTGGCAATGGGAAAATGAGGCTTTGGCATTGATTAATATCTTCCTACAAACTCAAGGTTTATTGACGTCTTCATTGAATATTTCTGCCTTCTCCCTTGAATGAAAGAACAACCGTCTATTTTTTGAGATTTGGTATCAGCTTGGTAAAGGGCCATTGGTCTGCTTCAGAGTTATTCTGGATGTGCTTGGACCCTAAACAGGCAGTGCTGGAGAAACTTGAAGCTGAGCTGCTGGAAGCCAACCAGAACCAGCAAACGCTGAAGCAAAACTTCCTTGAGCTGACAGAGCTCAAACATCTGCTGAAGAAAACCCAGGACTTCTTTGAGGTGAGATGCCTCTTTGCTCTTCCAAAAAAGATGTGGAAGGTTCCTAAAAATACTGACATTTTCATCTGGTGTGTGTTGCTGTTACTGATTTTTAATCAAAACCTAGACTTTTTTACCAAGAGTCAGTAAGATTTGGTTTGCAAAAGCACCTCAGTCAATTTGGAGCCTGCATCACTCTGTGAGTCTACGGGGCTCAAGAGCTTGGTTCCCAGATCTCTTTGAAAATGCCATTTATGCATTTCAGTTGCTAAGATATAGTATACCTTTTTTTCTTTCTTTTCTTTGGTCTAAATCTCTGTGGAAAGTTACCTTTGGGGACAGAAATGTCAGGAGAAAAATGTGAAAATAGTTTTCATACTGGTGATGCTGAATAGTTTTTTTTTAAACTGATGTTTTCCAGGCAGAAACTAATCTGCCAGATGATTTCTTCAATGAAGACACATCTGGACTGCTGGAGCTGAGAAGCACCCCTGCTGCTGCAGCTGCCAAGCTGGGGTGTGTATTGGTGATGGCTCCCAGCTTGGCCAGACTTCCCACCTGCACTGCATTGCTGTGACACTGGTACACTTCCTTCAGCTTCTCAGCAGAGGTTGCTCATCAGCCTCTTCAGCGAAGCTCTGTCATGCAGACAAAAGAGTAACTGTTCTCTGAGGTTATCATCAAAACTATGGTCAGGTTACGTGTCAGCGGGTCAAATGGCCTTTACTTCTAGGCCACCCCTTTGTAGATATAGACTGAAATTTGTTATCTTACAGCATCTCACCTGTGGCTTCTGGACTCAGGCATCTAGCTACCAGCCTGGTCCTCACAAATGGATGCCTAACCACAGCAAAACCTCATGGGTTTGCTTGCACTGGGCTTTGTCTGCAATAAGAAGTGGCATTGAGGATGAGAATTAGGAGGGCAAGAACACCACCGTGTGTATTGCTGATGGTAATTTGGTGGGCAGCATAGACTCAATTGGCTCTTCCTTCTGCCTTCATCAGCTAGGTGTGGTAGAACTTACTGATGTTCTTCCAGGCTGGTGTTCTTAGCTGCTCACGCGTGTGTTTCTGAAGTCCTGTTCAACTCCTTTATGCGTGAAGTATATGCCTGCAGAGGGCTTGCCTTGGTGGATATGTACCAGCATGTCATGTTGCACGTCAAAGGTGCAGCCTGGTGCTTTCTTGGAAAAGGAAAACAGGAGGGAGTAAAGATAAACCACCACTTAAAAATTGCTACCTCCTACCTCTGTTGTTCAGGTACTCTCTGTTTGTATGTCTTTAAGCATCTCTCTGTTCCTCCATTTCTAACCAGAATTGTTTCTTCTCCTTTCTCTGTGATCTGTGAAGGACTTCAAATGTTTTGAAGAAAGAACAACAGGATAGTCAGTAGATTGAGATAAGAGCCAGCTTGGGCAAGGAGGTCTCTCTTAGAAGTGACTACAGCAGCAGCAGAGCCCTGATATCATGGATTGGAAAACAAAAAGTTGCAAAATCATGCGCGTTACAGGTCTAAAAGACTTAGAATGGGCTTGTAATTTATTTATTGTTTAACTCTGCTCAGATTCACAGCAGGGGTAATAAAGAGGGAGAGGATGATACCCTTCGAGCGTTTACTGTGGCGAGTCTGCAGGGGAAACATCTACCTGAGGTTCACTGAAATGGACACCCCCCTGGAGGACCCCGTGACAGTATGTACCAACCTGTTTTTGCTTCACGCTGCTGTGCTGTGAAACCGAACTGGACCCCAGCCATGCTGCAGAACCAGCTGCCTCACCAGAGCTGAGTGTCTGAAGGCAGCCTGTAGAAAGGCAGGAAAGTTTGAGGAGGGGAACAGTTTCCCTGACATTGCTTTTTCCTTTTTCCATGATCAAGGTGGCTTCTTATTGCTGCTTCTTTTCCTCCTAAGATGCCTGTGAGCCCTAGGAGGGTGGTTTTGTTATGGGGAGCACCAGGGAGGTGGGCTGTGGCTATCCTCATTTGTAACTGGCTGTGGAGGGTAGATTTCCCTTCCTGCCTCTGGGGAGAGCCCAGTGCCACAGTGGACCTCTGGTCCCCAATTCCGCTATTCTGCATTGCTCCTTTCCCCATAACCCAGAGCTGTTGCCTGTGCCTGGTCCCTGAAACAGCATCTAGGGAAAACATTGCTGCTGGAAAACTGGTGCTGGGGGGAAAGAACAACCCAGTGGAGAAGGCTGCCAAAAAAACCTCACCACCATTTCTGCACCACACTGTTTGCTCTGGATGCGTTACATTCTGCTTGAATTCTGTTGCAGAGAGAAGAGGTGAAGAAGAATGTGTTCATTATCTTCTATCAAGGAGAGCAGCTCAAACAAAAAATCAAGAAGATATGTGATGGGTAAGGCAGGCCGAGGTGTTTACCTGTCAGCCCAGGCTGGCTGAATTTGGAGCTGGAGATCTAATCTCCAGCTCTATGACTGTCAGCTCTGTCACCGAGCTCTCTTCCGCTCATCAGCTCTGCTGCTCCTAATCGTTAAAGATATCTGTCACCTTGGCACTGGGAAATTGAGGTCCTAAATTTTCCAAAGTGACTTAAAGATCTTAGGAGCTTCAGTTGCTAGGGTTTTAACTGGGACATCTTAAAGGGGACCCTTTTTTAAGAAATACTCAGCATCCTTCCCCCCAAAATCAGCGACTCTAAGTTAGACACTGGGAACATAGTGATCCCCGAATTGCTCTCAAGCCTTTCTGCATTTCATCATAAGATGATGATGCTGTAGTTTATTCAACCCTTTCTCAAGGCCTTTGAGCAATATCTGTGTAATCAGAGACAGAGCCTGGGAGACAAATGAAAGCTTCATACAACCTGACTTGTTTCCACCCTGTTAAGCATCTTGGAAAGATTATTCAGGTTGAATATTGTGTTACTCTTTCATAACTCTGATGACCGATGGGCTTTGTTGCAGTGTAAATCAGATTTGATGAGGGGATCTGTCTGCTGTCACCGAATCCATTTCAGGTATAGCTGTTTGGCCAAGTGGGGCCAGCCAAGCATCTACAGGCTGCAGAAAGTTGCAGGGAGGGGGTGAGCAATTGCTCTTACCTGACACGTTCACTCAGGGAAGGTCTTGTGGGCTGGGATGCCTGCATTTTGGAGGATTTTTTTCTTTCCTCTGCAGCATTTTAAATTCCCTGCAGTCAAAAGCCCAATACTTTTTTTCTGGGGTGGGAGCAAAAGAACAGGCAATGTAATTCCTGTCAGCATTTTCATTATTGATTGAACCCAGAATTGCGCAAAACGGAGGCCTGACCTTTTGCAGTGGAGTGCAGCTGGGAGCATGGGACCAGGCAGCCTGGAAGTATGAGCAGATGCCTGCAGGATGGGCCACGACATGCCAAGCTGTTATGAGCTAGTGGCATGGATGTGGTGGTAGGGTCATAGAAAGGAGCTCGAACTGGTTTCCCTCAGCCTCTTGTAACAGATGAAAAATACACCTACCTAAGACAAATTCAAAGCATTTCCTTTGCAGTGCTAGTGCGCTGTTTTTTGCTTATTGCCAGCTGATCAGGCTACACTTGAAACCATCCTTTGTGTCTTTTCTTCCTCTCTTCCAAATTTTTCACTTGCTAATAGGCACCTATATACGGATGTTTTGCTGCATGACAATTTTTAAAATGTATTAATCCTATGACTCTCCTTTTGTGCTCCTTTTTTGTGGCCCATGAGCCATCCCCAGTACACAGGCCAAGACATTTTGATCTGGTCCATCTTTAAGATGGGGTTAACTAAAGTAGATGCCAGTATCATTCCAGCCCCAGCAGGATGTTTCTGCTTAGCACTAAGTCATCATTCATGACAAGTAAATATCCTGCAAAAATCATGGGACTGGTATAAGCCAGTCTCCTGCAAGGCAGGCTAAGATTTGTTTGCAGAGCAGTGTGCCTCAGGTTACGCTTGTAGTCCCTGCTTGACTCTAATTGGTACCATTAGTCTGCCAATTTCATGAGCATTAAGTCCATGCACAAATTTATTAGTGGAAGGTATAGAGGGAAGAAGGAGGAGGAAAATGTAAGAATTTTTCTTTTCCTCCTTTTCTTGCGGCTGCCTCAGTGCTAATGTGAATACCTAACTGGGTTTATCAATGTAAGGATTCCCTGCTGAATTCTCCTGGAGCTTTCAGAGATGTCTGTGCCATTAGGGCAAAGCCGATACTCAGTATGCAAAATGGCTGTTAAAAGATCAAAGCAACACTGCCGCAATAACGTTATTGGAAATGGGGGAGCTGTACAGCATGGAGGAATAAGCTTTCAAGTTTGATTAAAAATCCTTATTAAAGATGAACTAAGAACTGCGAAGAATAAGAAGACGGAAATAATTAGGTAGGGTGAATAACCTTTGGAAACGAATACCAGGTGCTGAAAGAGGAGAGGCTGAATTCTGGAAAGGGAAGTTTAGCTGAAGAGCATGTGCTGTCATTACATACAGCTCTGGGCTGATCTCTAGGAAACTGCTGCATGTTTTGTTCAATTTACAACTGTCCTCACTTGTCTGCGTGCTGGAACTGATCTCGGAGAGCAGGTGGTGATATAGTCTGTGCTCAGACAAAGCCAGAACATGTTGCTTATCTGTACACAGAGCATGCAGACTTTTGTATCTTAAACAAGGATAGACCCCTATGACCCTGTTACATCTTCTTTTAATTCATCTCACGTGCAGAGAGGCAGCCCTTCAGCAGCCCTAACTGAGTGTAACTCCGCTGCAGGCTGGAGGAAGTGTGTTGCCTCCTTAAAGAGGAGTGATCTCTTCCTGTAGAGCTGTTGGGGCAATATTGAAGGACAACATTTATAACGCCCTCGAAGTGTCAGAGCTGAGCAAACCCAGTAGGAAAAACTGGAGGGATCTCTGCTATATTAGTTACCGCACCACCTCAGCTCAGTTAAACCTGTAGGCACAGAGCCTGGCAGCAGCACACCTTGTGATCTGTGAGGTCCCAGCGGGAACTCCTTGTGCCTCCTCTTTGAGCATGAAGTACACTCAGGGACTTGTTTGGCAGGCAGGACGTGTACTGTACACTTTTCAGAG
Organism: Buceros rhinoceros silvestris; assembly: GCF_000710305.1. Classification (NCBI taxonomy): domain Eukaryota; kingdom Metazoa; phylum Chordata; class Aves; order Bucerotiformes; family Bucerotidae; genus Buceros; species Buceros rhinoceros. The sequence continues at coordinate 180,104 of NW_010392584.1, forward strand.
AGATATGCGACTTATTTATTTCTAATTGGCTGTACTGGGTTCGTACAGTGGCTTTAAGACACTGCAGTGAGGTGCCCTAGTGTAAGCACATTTGCACAGGTATGACTTGCAGCTCTACTAGAGAAGGTCACGTTGCGTACTATGGGTGCAGCAGTATACAGCACCTGCATCGAGATAAGACCTTCATTCACATATTAGAAGCCCACGTTAGTCTTTACTATGCCAGATTAACCAAACCAGCTGAATCTGCGAAATACAGCCTTGGGAGTAAGCTTATAAAAGCATTTATACTGGTATGTCCACACCTAAGCTGACATAACAGACACCGCCCTCAGGTGTTTAAAAAGCTTCACCCATCCTTCCCTTTCTCCCAAGCTATCTAGACAAGGGGATGAACCAGAAGACAAGAGCTGGCTGTATGGTCACCCTCCTTTTGTTTTATCCTGGAAACAGAGCCATTGTTTTTTGTCGTCGTTGTCGTCGTCGTTGTTGTTATTTCTCTTTGCAGAGAGATTTCCTTACACAGCCTGTGCACACGAAGGGTGTTCACTTGCTGTGCAGCACTATCTCAGCTGATGCCTTCCCCCAGTGACTGAGAGAGGGTAGTGAGGAGACAGGGACCTGGTATTTTTCCAGCCTCAGTGCAAGAGGGACATCTATTGGTTACCGTGTTATGGGGCTGCCTTTGCCGGGGCGGGTGTTCAGTGGCTCTTTGCAGTTCAAGCAGCTCGTGGGCAGAAGTGCTGACCAGTGCATAATATCATGTACCTTGTAGCACCTGAGACACGGAGCGTTTTTTCAGCTAGAAGAGGTGAAGGGATCCTTTTTATGAAGAGATAAATGTACCTTTTAGCACCTTTCTGGGAGACCAAGCACAACTTTGTAGCATGTGAGAAAAGCATGCTACCAGGCAACGAATAAAGTCTGGTTTCCCCACCTTTGAGCTGAGAAGAGACAGAGGAAGAAAACGTTGTTCATACAAATGGTGTTTCTCTCTTCTCTCTTGCTGAGGCTAGGTTTCGTGCCACAGTCTATCCCTGCCCAGAGTCTGCCACCGAGCGACGAGAAATGCTTGATGAAGTCAACACAAGGATCGAGGATTTAAACACAGTAAGTGGCAGCGATTTTTCTGGGGTCTGAACCCTGCAGGTGGCATCTGCCCCGACATTCATCCTCTCTGAAACCCTGTGGCCCTGGCCAGATCCAAGGGCTGGGGATGAAGCCACCATCCCAGAAGCCATTCCTCTGCTGGCAGCAGAAGCCAGCGCTTGTGCTCTGCCCATTCACACCTCCCAGGAGCTGCTGGGGGACAGCCTCCCATGTGAGGTGCTCAAAAACTTCTTGCTGCTATTTGTCATGCAGAGGTCAGAGATTCAGACCTTGTGATATGGGTCTACAGTGTGGGATCTAAGGCCATCAGCAGACTACAGGTATTGTAATCACATTACACGTTGTCCAAAACGGTTTCATTTAGCTCCTACAACATTGTTTCCCACAAGAGCTCGCAAAGTTGTTCAGTCACAACTGTAGTACAACTATAGTAGGCTTAGAGGGGACTATAAAGATTTCTTTTATATTTACATTAGGTTTTCTTTACTGAGGAAATCCCAGGGTGCTTGTCACACTGGCAATGGAAAGCCAAGACTGCTGTTACAGAAGTACAGGTCTCCAAACTCTTTACTCCGACATTTAACACAGGGTTCAAAATTACAAGTTCAGATGTTATGGGTGCTCAGTAGCTTGTATATCCACATACTGTATCAGGACTTCACACCTTTTGGAGGGACTTCTGCCTGTGACATTATCACACATGACAGTCAGTGAGTCCCAAGGCAGAAGGGAATGGACACCCTGTTTGCCCGAGGTGCGCCACCTGGCAGATATATTCTGCTGTCACCCCCTCTGTGGATGTCTGTGATGCTGCCTGCACACAAGTCTGCTTCCAAACTTATTTTCAATCCTGAGCATCATGGGCAGCTAGGCTTCTGCAGTGCTGATAGACCACACAGGTTATCCCCCTAACATGTTATCTCCATCACTTATTTATGCAGCAACACTGGCCCCGTGATGCACGGAGGTCCTACCAAGACCATGGGCTGTAGCTCTAGCAGTGCAGGCATACTCATGGATGTGATGTACCTCAAGTTTGTAGCACAGAGCTGCCTACAGGAGATGACAGGGTGCAACTGTATGGTGAGATGTGACCTCTCTGTAAGCAGCTAGGTGAGGAGCCAGTCCCACAGCTCAGTAACTCCCAATAGTCTCCTCTACATTTACAAAGGTTTGGGGCCATGCAAGGAGAGGTCTTAGTGAACAGAACTGCGCCCCTGGTGTCAAGTCCTCCTGTGTCCAGACCTGCAAGCCCTGCCCTCCAGGATACCCCACAGAGTCATACGAATCATTTCCTTTCCACAAGCTTCTTCCTCCTGCCTTCCCCAAATAACTGACGGGTCGATGACACCAGCTATTCCTTCCTATCTTAAGTGTTGCCTGTGCTGTGCTTACAGGTGATAACCCAAACCGAGTCCCACCGCCAGCGACTGCTGCATGAGGCAGCAGCCAACTTGTGGTCCTGGGGTATCAAGGTGAAGAAAATCAAGGCCATTTACCACATCCTGAACTGCTGTAACATTGATGTCACCCAACAGTGCGTCATTGCGGAGATCTGGTTCCCAGTGGCTGATGCTGGCCGGATAAAAAGAGCTCTCCATCACGGAATGGTAAGAGATGAACATTTAGGGTCCCTGAAGCTCTCACCCAGATTGATTTGTTTATATGTTGAGCATATGTTCAGACTTCTGTCTATTACGATAATGCTATGCTCCGTTTTCTGTTTTAAATGAAGCCGAGGCTGTTGCGTGATCGGTGGCCTTGGGGAGTTTAAGGCCAGCATTAAATCTTAGCAGGTTTGTGATCGACCCATGAGCCAGCAGTGCTGGCAGCTCTCCCTGAACAAATCAATAGCAGAGAAAATGGAAAAATCTGGGTATTAGAAAAAGGATTGAAATATTACACTCTTGAGCCCGGCTTTCGTGTTCCTACCTGTGCATGTTTGGACACAGACCGTGGTGCTGTAGGACCAATTCCTCTCTGCTAGCCACCCTCACTGTGTATGTCCTTGTTACTGGGTTTTCAGGAGCGCAGTGGCTCTACTATTGCCCCTATCCTTACTGCCATACACACCAAGATGGCACCACCCACCTTCAACAGGACAAACAAGTTCACAGCTGGATTTCAGAACATTGTGGATGCGTATGGTGTGGGCAACTACAGGGAGATGAACCCAGGTGAGAAACACTCAGCTACCTGCACCTGCCTTGCCAGAGCCAAAGCAAGGCCTTTGAGCTCTGTCAGTATCCTAAAACATGCACTCGTTGCCAACAGAGAAATCTGAACCGTATTTTCTGCCGGTAAAAACTGATACTGTTAGATGCATAGGCATGGATTTTTTTCAGGCAAAGAATCTGGCCATTGGTCTTCAGTGATTGATTGTGGCAGGAATAATGAACTGCACAAATTCAGGATGGAGAACAAATGATGAGAAGGCCTAAGCTCACAGGGCAAATATAAGTTGAGCTCATCACACTGAGACAAAAAAATAAAAGGCCAAAAGGTCCTGAGAAAAGCATGGAACAATCGTAGAGAATCTGAGACCACTGAGAATGAGCAGAAACCTAGAAATGAAGGCTCATGGGAAAGGATGGGATGAACTCTGATTGTTGAGGCTGAGGAGACTGAGAAACATGACAATAAACTTCAAATGGATTATTCTGCTGCAAACCAAAATGCAATTGTCTACGCGTGGTGTTTATTTGATGAGACAAGAATTGAAGGTTAAAATTGCAAGGAAGATGCAGATCATGCGATTGGACAATCTTCCTGAAGGCAAAGCTAGTTCTGTACTAGATCTGACTGCTTGATGAGTAGGGAAGGGATTGTGGAGGCCTTTAAAAGCAGGATCCCTGAGGAATGGTCTGCTTCTCTGTTCTGCTTCTCTTTTGTTTAGGAGGAGCTGAGCTTCTTGTGTTTTCATTCCTGCAGCTCCGTACACTATCATTACCTTCCCCTTCTTGTTTGCGGTGATGTTTGGGGATTGTGGCCATGGTGCTGTCATGCTGGGCTTTGCACTTTGGATGGTCATTAATGAGAAGAGCCTTCTCGCCCAGAAAAGCACTAACGAGGTGAGTACCAGGGAGCTGGTGCATCCTATCAGCATAGGAAAAGGCTCATCATCCCCATTTGAAAAAGGGGGTATCCAGACTCCCAAAGACTGAGTGGAGATCCTTTGAAGACGCTCATGATGCAGAGATTAGGCAAGAAATTCTGCCTGCTACACAGAGACATGAACGGGCCCAAGGGAACCCAGCATTTCCTGTGAAAAATTGTATATACATAGATTAGTGCAATCATGTCTCCTGTTGTCTGAGGCCCACCGTTTGATGGGACTGCAGGTACTTTGGTCACTGGCACTGCCTTCTCCCCCTGCAGATCTGGAACACCTTTTTCAGCGGGCGCTACCTGATCCTGCTCATGGGCATATTCTCCATGTACACTGGCTTCATCTACAATGACTGCTTCTCCAAATCGTTCAACATCTTTGGCTCTTCCTGGCATATCATTCCCATGTTTAGAAATAACACTTGGAAGTAAGTGGCTAAATGTGGGCAACAAGTGAAAACACACCAAATGGAGCACGTAGGCTTTGAAAGAAAGACCCGATGTCTGCCTGTGTGGGAAAGGGAAGAACTCCCCGCTGCGGATGCAGTCATGAATGAATCAGAGGTTTTGTGACACACACGGATGAACTTCACTATTGAAACGGAAATGTATAGTCCCAGGGAACATGCCTGTTTGTTCGGGCACTGATGTGCATAAAAATCTGCAAGTGTCTGGGTCTGGTGCGTAGAGAATTATCAGTGTGGTGTAGACTGTCATTGTGTAGCACCCATTTACACACACACACACACACACACACACACACGTGTGCACCCAAGGCCAAGAAAACAGTTCACAGAAAGGCTGCAGTCAGTGGCAGGTATCGTGGTAATCCTTAGCACATCTCACATAAACGTGCCTTAGACTAATATGGTGAGGTTAAGCTGCAAAGGGCATTTCACTTTTCTTTTGTAGTAAGGATGTGCTTCTGGAGAACACGGTGTTGCAGTTAGATCCAGCCATCCCAGGAGTCTTCTCTGGAAATCCATATCCATTTGGAATAGATCCGGTAATTAAATTGCTCTAAGATAATTTGTGTTTCAATTCTGTTTCCACCTACAGGTCCATCAGTAGCTCCCTGCTCTCTCTCCTGAAGCCATGCTCTTCACTTACTGCTCTTTGCCTGTTCCTTACATAGTCATTGTGATGTTTTTCTTTAGCAGTCAAGGATATGTACTGCTGACAGTTTTGCACAGGCAGCAGTGAAATGGTAAGCAGGAAGGAGCTTTGTTTTCACTGGAGAGTGGTCTTACACTGCAGTCTCCACTCTGTCGTCACCAGGACGCTGGACTCAGTTTCCTTACTTGAGTGCTTAACCCATTCCAGAGCTCCCTTACAAGTTTGAGAGCGAAGTCCTAATTTCTATGCAGTGTATTTATCACCTGAAGCATGAAGCAAATGCCAGGATTAGTTAAAGGATCCATATTTTCTTCTCTGTGTCCTATTTCCCTTTTCTTGCCATTCTCTTTGTCACGTATTGAAATGCAGTTGTTAACATCAAGCTGTCCTGTTTCAATCTTCACATTAGCCAATTAGCCTCCGATCTGCTGGATGCACTCTCATTTCTGTTGGTCACAAGAAGAAAAACTGTCTTCCCCTGGTTTTCAGAGAGATTGATCTTGTAGTAAGCTTTTCACAAACCCAGGTCTAAAGCTCTGCTTAGGATATAAGCAGTTATGTTTAAGAAGTCATGTCAGGAAGATCAATTTTCTGTACATTGCCCTGACACATCCCTAATTTAGGTTAACCCATGCTATCCCCTCTTTCCCCCTGCCTGCTGCCTGCTTGGGAGGCTGGGATCCCTGGCTGGGAGGGAGGAATGGCTGAACGAGTGCTGGCAGGGAAGGAGTGAGCTGGAAAGCATCAGCCCCCCATGGCCCCCTCTGTGGAAATTATCTGTGTCATCTGCCCAGAAGAACGGATGGCTCTTTGCATTTTGCAAGTCTTGGCAGGATGGCTGAGTATATCTTGGAAAACAATGAGTCACCCTGAGCTGAGAAACTAGGCAGTCTCTTCCATAGCCATAGAAGAGACAACGCATGTCAGACAAAGGCACATAAGCTAATGTTTTGCCTTCCAAACAATCCTGTCTTCCTCCTTTCTGTTCAGGCACTGTATGTAGTATCTGAAAAGAGGTATCTACTTACCATCTCCGATGTCAGAAGACTTTGGGGTCTAGGAATTTTTAAAAGGAAGAAGAAGCAACCCCAAAGCTCTGTAGCATTTAAAAAACAAAAAATAAAAAAAAAAAAACAAGACAGGACTGTGAAGAGACATATGGTTACTGTCTTAACACAACTGAAAAGTTACCATCGAGAGGCAGGCGACAATCTAGTCTCCATGGCCAAAGAGTTGGAATGAGCTTTTTTTTCATTTGAACAGAAAGTTTGAACATGCTGTGCCCTTGGTACTTCTCTGGTGAAGGTGGAACAAGTTTCCATAGCAGCAGGAGGGATTTTCTCCTGCCTTTCCACCGCTGCTACAGGAGATGACTCAGCCTAAGGGCAAGGAATGACTGAAAAAAATCTAGCTTCTGCTACCAGCCTTTGCATTGGTTTCTGGAAGACTGAAGCAAAGGCACTACATCACTTTAAATCCCTATTATTTTTTCATTTAAAGAAGGCTAATACTTTATGTCTTTTAGATGAGAAGCTTGGCAGAGTGAAAAGTATTTTAAGGAACATCTAGATTTCCTTTGCTTAGAATTTCCTTACTGGTAGGAGTATATTAGAGTAAACTGGTGGTATCAAAGCAACAGCTTACACAAACCTGTTATTGATCAAACACCTGAAAATCTTATTCTTCTGTCTCTCTCTGCTCCTTTCTCCAAAGATCTGGAATGTTGCATCAAACAAGCTGACTTTCCTGAACTCCTACAAAATGAAGATGTCAGTCGTCATAGGAATTGTGCACATGATTTTTGGGGTGGTACTCAGTCTCTTCAACCACATGTAAGTTTGTTTCACCAAGCCTGTTGCTGCAGCACACAAGTACTCATTGCTAAACTAGTGTCCTTCTTTTAGAGAAAGCCTCGTATTTCAGACCAATGACTTGAATTTTGTCCTTTCCCCAGTGTGAGTAGAAATTCCCCGGTCTCTGAGTAACTCACACCAGTTTTGGTACTGAGCACTGAGTCCAAAGGCCAGAAGGACAGCCATCACATTGCAGATAGTCTCTTGGATAAACTCTCTTTTTTTATTTCTTTCTTATATTCTTGTTTTACAGAAATATTGAAGTGCAGCAAATTAAAAATATATAGCGCCTCCCACTATCAATAATCTCTGTCTTGAAAGGCAAACTCTTTTGACCTAATCCAAAGCACACTGAGATCTTGCCCAACGTGTGTGTGTGTGTGTTTCACCTGACCTAATGGACCTTTGGTCAGGATCTGTGGGCGTGCAGGTCGATATCTCTGCCTCTAGATTTTGCAACAAAAAATAAGAAATGGTGATAGAGCGGAGGGGCTGACACAACGGTCTTGAGAGACTCTCCAAAGCCGTAAGGTGGATAATGACCTTCAAGGACAGAAAGTGTTTGCAGATGATAGGGAGAAGGACTGCCCCTACAGAGTTGATTCAACACTTGGTTCTGACCTTCATCAGCATATAAAGCTTATACTTTGTAAATTAGCCATTTTTTTGAAAATCAGTTTTTATTTCAGTTTTAAGGTACTGAGATATTGGTGGGTCAAATACAAAATCCTGAAGAGAATCAATACGACAAAGCTTTTGTGTTTAAATAATGGCTTTCATTGACAAAGACTGCAATTACAGGCTTCTTTCTTGGCTAGTGATGGTTGTATGTTTCTTATTGTCTTTTCAAAGACTAAGCAGTGTGCAGTACTGCCATTCTTGGATGCAACTTTGTATTAATACCTAGTGTATTAATTGTAGTTATCTTTCCTGATTCTTTCCAGCTACTTCAAGAAATACATAAACATTATCCTTCAGTTCATTCCAGAGATGATCTTTATTGTCTCTCTTTTTGGCTACCTGGTCTTCATGATTATTTTCAAATGGTGTCATTTTGATGTCCACTCATCCCAGAGTGCACCAAGCATCCTCATCCACTTCATCAATATGTTTCTGTTCAATTACAGTGACACTTCAAATGCTCCATTATACCTGCATCAGGTATGGATCAAGCAGCTCAAATCTACTGTAGCTGGTTTTGGGATTCACAGTGGGTTGTGAAGAGTGGCCATGAAGATGGGGAATGGGCTCAGAAGCTCAATCACAGGTGCCAGTCATTTTGTTCTGGTACTCATGTTGGTCTTGTGGACAGGTATGACAGAGAAGCTGTCAATGAGTGATGCAGAGGAAACCTCATTCTTAGGGTCATCCTTACAAGAATGATGATGCAATTTAAGATGCTTTTGGGGAAAAAAGAAGGGTTATTAGAGATGCAAAGCTGGTTATTGTAGAGGTGCTGTCCTGAAGACTTGGCACAATGCTAGAAAGAATGCAAGCCTCTCCTTTCCTAGATAATTTCCCATTTGGGAAACTTTCAAGTTTTATATTTTCAGCTAAAAAAATAGAAGTAGCTAGAGGATCTTCTGACAGCTTTTTGTCAGAAATATATCCTTTGGGGAATTCACTTAAAAAAAAAAAAAGAGCAAAAACATCTCCCTTAAGAGAAAACTTCTTTTAACATCATCTCTATTTATTTGCTCAGAGCATGGATTGTATTTTTTCTTGCTTGATTTTACATTAGCAGCCTCTGTGAAGAATGAATCTGCAAGCAAATGCTGCCTCCAGCCACATGTATGCATCTGTGTCTATAGAGTTGCACATGCTGGTACTTCAATGTGAGCTCAGTTTTAGGGCTGCTACCGAGTCAGAGTTAGTAGACAGCCCCAGTGAGTTCCAAAGAGCTGCATTAAGGTTGCAGAGGGATTTGAGAAAACACAGTTTTCCCAGCCTTCAAAAAGTTGTTAGATAACTTGTCGCTTTGTAACAACCTAAAGCCTTTCTGAGATAGTATTTTTTTTCTCAGTGCAAAGATTGTATGAGACCAACTGTAAGGTGACCAGAGATCTGAGCCAGGTTTAAGAAAACGCAGAAGTTGAACTTTGGGGTTTTCTTTGTTTTGGGTTTTTTGTTTTTCTTGAAATACAAACAGTTTCGTTAGGATAGCAATAAGGGTGGCATACTGCAACAAGAACACCTCACATTGTGGGGGCAATGTGTTATCAAACCTAAGCTCTGGGGACTCAGTTCCCTTCTGGAATTGCAAACACAGAGCAAATACTGGATTCCCTGCTTTCCAGGGAAGAGTTGAATGACCTGGCACTTACTGCATCATTTCTACATTGATCAAAGCAAGACAGACTGACTGCCTCCCCACGCAGTTAGGACATTCACTTGGGACACTGGAGAGCCAGGTTCAAGCCAGTAGCATTGGTTTTTGACAAGAAAACCTTTTCCAACAAGAAAGCCTTTGATTTCTGAGTTTCCAACCATCTCTAGCTGGCGGTCCTTTCTGAAGCCTTAAGCAGTGTATATTTCTTTTCATATGCTTATAAGCAGAGGAGACTTAGGGAGTATATCTGTTGTATAAAAAAAAATTTACCATTTTATAGAATCGGGTTTCTAACCATAAATGTATTTGACTAAAGGAAGTAAAAGAAACTTCTTGTTCTTTTGTCTTTTAGAAAGAAGTGCAGAGTTTCTTGGTTATATTTGCTCTGATTGCCATTCCCTGGATGCTCCTAATTAAACCTTTCATCCTCCGAGCCAACCACCAGAAAGCGCAGCGCATGGTAAGGGATGTGGATTAGGCAAGGGGAGTTCGGTACAGCAAAGGCAAAGCTGAGGAGACAGACCCCAAAACCTGTTTGTAGAGATCTAATTCTACTTTTCTCTATCTTAGGAGTTTAAGTAATTTCAAACTGTGATCCAAGAGCATGTGTATGGACATTTGGCTGAGCCATCAAAACAGAGAGCAGGAGCTTTGCTCACCAGGCTATATCCTATTTGTTGGGAGAGGATTTGGGCTGACACTGAGCTTTTCCAAGGGTTGTATCCAAAACCAGAGAAGGTTTAGAAAGACTGAAGTGCTGGTAAATCCAAGACAGAGCAAAGACCTCAGCTGCTAGTCCAGAACCACCAATAATCATTGGTTGGCTGCTCTGTAGGAACAAGGCATCTGTGATGCTCCTGGCCTTGGAGAGATCAACACTGTTTGGAGGAGAGGCTTGATTTAAAAGCTGTTGACTGCTTTCCAGTGGTGCTTTCTTCCCTAAGTGACTGCCTTCTCATTAACAGAACCTCTTTCCCATGGGCTCTGAGGTTTGCCCGGTTCTTCAGCACGTAACAGCGGCAGCTGCAGTTTCCCAGTTGTTCATTAATTCTCTCCTTTATCATGCTAACAGGACTTGACTTGTCTGTAAGGATTTACTTCTCCTTACAGTCAGAGTTAGAGCCTGGAGTCCTTTTTATAGGGCACAGATGTTTCCATGAAGAAAGAGGCGCTGGTTGTGCTGCATGACCTTTTTCAACCCAGTCACTTCTGACCTATAACTGAAAGCCAGGTCCCTGGGAGACATTTGCAGCCCTGCCTTCTGCGCTGTAATTTCTTATTTTGTCATTCTTCAGGGATTTGCATGAAAGCTTGACATGGCTGACTCCATCTCCTGATTTTATGCTAGTAACCTGACAGATTTTCCCCACCTTCTATTATGCCCTTGTTTTTATGTTCCTAATTTTCATATGTTAACTGTCTGATCACATCTTACATTTACTTGGATTTATGTGTTTGCAACAAAGTCTGTTCTCTCTGCTGACATTCAGGTAAAGCAAAGATAAAGTGAGTGTGACAATGAATAGTGCTGTGTCCCGGTTTGGGCTAAACTTCCTGGTTTGGGCTGAAACTTCCTTGTTTTGAGTTCTGGACAAATAGGAATTATTCCCTGCAAATACTATGACCCCGCATTTAAGTGCTGTAATAGGCAACAGCATGTTATCATGAGACCTTGCCCATGGGCTGGAAGCTGTAAGGAGTGGCAGGATAGAACCTGAGGTCCGTGTTTGGTTGTGCTGTATAATAGGACTGTTACAGGCGTATCGGGTAAGGCTATTCTTATGCTGTGCTGTCATTTCTGGAGTGAGGCTCAGATCAGGTCGTTCAGGCCTCTAGAAAAGCTCTGTAGAGAACGATTAAAGAAAAGATGGGTTGTCATGAGGTTTTTATTAATTTAAGAGGTATCAAGGGCTCTGAATTGTATTTCTGTGTGTCCCGGAAATTTTGTGACCTTCATCAAGTCACCTGATCCTTTCAGGCTCCGTTTCCCTTTCACTTGATGCTAATTTCTTTGATTTGTGTCCATCCAATTGAGATAATCAGCTTTAATGTGCCTTAGTTTTCTCGTTTGACAAAACTGATGGGTCTTCTCATGCTGGTTATACAGGGTGTATTGTGAGACTAGAAACTAGCTCCAGATTAGCTGGAATCACTGGAAAATGCTCTAAGATGGAAAATATTTAAGTATTATTAGCCATTTGGCAGGAGTACTGTGGTCCATGATGACTGATTATTGTTGAAATTGTCATCGTGTTCAAACTGTAGTCCTTCATATGTTGCTCATCATGAGGTTATTGATGGAGTTCTGTGCCTTTGGTCTGCTTCATTCTGTTATCAACCTGTAGCATGACACAAAAGACATATTACATTTTGTTTCTGAAAGATTCGGTCTCAAGCCATCTCAGGAAACCCTGGAGGTGAAAATGAGGTAGATGTCCCAGAGACCAATCACTCCAAGAAAGCTTCCCAGGGAGACCATAGTGGTGGCCATGGAGGACATGAGGGCGATGATGAAGAGGTAAGAAAATGTGGGCAGAAAACTATTCAGAGAGACACAATAGCAAATAGACAAAGTCAAGCTGAAGACTTCTTCAGAGTTGCCAAACCTTCTTTTTAATAAGATACCAAGATGCACTCTTGCAACAGTTTGTGTTTCCAAGCAGAGAAAGTTTTGAGTTTTCATAGAATAAATTCCTCTAAATTTTTCCTTTAGTTTTGTCTGGTGAGGGCAGGCATTCTTACAGATCTCAAGCTTTTACAAACCTCAAGCTTTTGCTTCCTGAGAGGTGATTGTTTCACTTCCACATTGCACCCTGAGAAGGCCAAGCTTTCCCCAAGAGTCAGTGAGTTTTCACTCCTTTGAATTGCAAAGGAGTGTTTAAAAGTTGGCAGCTGGCAGTGTCAGCTATGGAGAAAAGTCTTCCTTTGGCAGACGTTGTCAAGGGCTTCTGAAGTATACAGCAACACAGTTAAAGTGACAAAAAATGTTTGTAGCAGTTGGGATTACCGGCAATATTGGGTATGGATGTGGCCGGCTATTTCCAGTCACAGGGAATATTTAAGTTCTTAGAAGATATGCTTTGCATTCAGTGGTGTCTCCCAAAATGTGTATGCCAATAGGCAGATAGTCTGAAAGCTCCTATTTTATATAAGAATGTCTGTCTCTAAGAAATTAAAAAGATTGGTAGTAATGAACATTTACTTTTCACTGGAATTTTATTTCTTTGGGAAGAATGTATGGGAAGATCATAAAAAATTGACACTTTCCAGAGCAGTCTCTTTGTTTGAGAAATATCTTTGTGTTGCTCATGACATAGCAAGAAAAAGGGAGGAGCACTAAGAGCCCTGGAGGGAGTATTGCTCTGTTAAGCAGGAAGCCCTGAACTAAGAACTAATTAAAAAAATGCATTGGTTTTTATGTTGTTTCAGTTCAATTTTGGAGACACTTTTGTCCACCAAGCTATCCATACCATTGAATACTGCCTTGGCTGCATCTCTAACACAGCATCCTACTTGCGGCTCTGGGCGCTGAGCTTAGCCCATGCACGTGAGTGATTGACTACCTGTTAGATACCTCACCAGCAACTCCATGCCAATCACTGCTTCTGCCAGTGTTTGATTATTGCTCAGTTTCTCCATGAAATCAAAGTTCTCCTTGTGGATGTTTGTGTCTTCAAATGTTTTGCTTCAGTCAGATCAATCCAAGCATTTTGCGGTGGCCATCTCAGTTTTCAGTGGTGATCCCTTGCAGCTATGTATCAGACAGCTCCTCGCTGCGTTTACGGTCTGGGGCCCCTTTCCCATGTTGCTCTGTAGCCACCCCTCTGGAATAGTCCTCCTGGCTTGTGGCACGGTGGGAGGTGCAGTCCAGATGGGTAGTTCAGTCCATAGAGATGAAGGCAGTGTGGGAACCATAGTTTCATTTCCCAAGAGGCACTTAGGATACACAGATGAATGTCAAAATTACTTGAAACAGTTATTTTTCTTTGGTTCAGCAAACTACAAAGAAAAGGTTTGGTTCAAGAACTCCTGGAATTTGTAATTTTCATTGTGATTTTTTTTACACAAACATTTAATGGAACCACATATTCCATGACAAATGTACAGCATTTCAATGTCTTTTGTCTTGATTTATGATTAAAACAAATGTTTAAATACTAGAAATTGCCTTAGGCTGGAACTTCAGATTTTCAACAACTCTAATTTTTCTGAAATGTTTTTTATTAATATTGCTGTACTGCCTCTGGCTAGGAGTTGTACCTGCCCTAGAGAATTTGGCACACTAAAAATGGAAAACAAAAGTGGGGGGGGGCATGGGTCTTGATAGGGGTGAGTTGTACCTCTTGGCACAGAAATGAGTTTAGTAGTGATGAAGTGGAAGCTAATACACATTAGCTTTACATGGAGGACAGGTATCTAAACAAAATAAAATAAACCAAAACAAAATCTTAGCTGAGGGCAGTCCTATGTATTCTGCCTGGAAAACCATCATATCCCTGGTCCTTACAAACTGGCATTGACAGGAGTATTTTTCCTGGGGGCAGCACTTGCAAGAGATCCCTTGCACCTGTTGTCACCTAAAGTAACAGATCACTGAATCCAAATTTGGCTCAAGGACCAATGACTGGCAAAATGGAAGGCTGAACTGGTGGCTGGAGCATCTGGATGAAGAAGAGCTGGGCTAAGTCCTTGCTTTGCCTGTATCATGAGAGGAAAATTGCTCAGTCCTGAATCTATCCTATGTGACTGGGGTAATTAAGTTAGGAATATGCTATTGAACTAACGCAACATGTCAGATATACCAGTGCTGTGAATGTTGGTATAAACCTGTGCAGGAAAAAAAAATCCCTAAGAGTATGCAAGCAACCTAAACATTAATACGTCCTGCCTTGGGACCAACCGTTTGTCTTTATTTTTTTTTCTTCCATCACAGCTTCTCCATGACACCCTAAGAGATGTGGTTTGGAGAACAAATGGAAATTAAATGTCTCCTATGGATCTTAGCTAGCATCAATCAGTACAACTTGTAACCTAATCTACACATGTATTGACTATGTCAATCAATCACGTTCACCGGGATTTAGCAGCAGGCAGTCCTAGAAGGTTCCGCATACTTCCTATCTGCCAAGTTAAAGAAGTACAAAATAACCTGGTAACTGTATCATGCCAGGGTAACAGCAGTCTTGGGAGTGTGCTTGCGCGGACCTTTGATGCAGAGCCGAGCCAAAACAGCACCATCAGCTTCTAACACAGGGAAGAGGAGCAATGGAAAACAACCTGCACCCGCTTTCCTTCCCCAGTATCACAGAGGGGCAGTGTGGCCAGACATGATTATTGCACATTTTATCCTAGGCCAACTCACCTAACTGGGAAAAACAGGTGAGCTGCCAGATTGCACATTTTGTTTGTCTACAGCTGTCGCTCAGCACTGCTTTCCCTTTATTTCCTTTTGCAGAACTGTCAGAGGTGCTTTGGACCATGGTGATGCACAACGGGCTCAGCACCAGCAGCTGGGCAGGCCTCATTGCCATCTTCATCATCTTCGCGGCATTTGCAGTGCTGACGGTCGCCATCCTGCTTGTCATGGAAGGGCTCTCAGCCTTTCTGCATGCCTTGCGTCTGCACTGGTAAGTGGTGTGGTCCTTTGGAGCTTTTCCAGGAGCAGACCTTGAGAGGGATCAGGCTGTGGAAGCAGGTGGCCTCACCAAACGGTGTAAGACATGCTGTGCTAGTATTTACGTGTTAGGACATCAGTCCCCCTTGGCAAATGAAGCAAGGAACATTCCTCCAAAGAGAGGTCAGAGCTCCCTGCTACATCTCTGAGCTGCTCCCTGGAGCAAGCTACCTGTACGCCCGAATCTGTCGTGGCTGTGGGCATGTGTAGCAAACGACAATCTGCAGTCCTGCCCTGGTAAATGTGTAGAGTCACCGAGGCCACCTTGACCTGCGTGATAAGGCCTGAAGGCACCATAGCCATACCCACTACCATCAAACCAGACAGCTGGTCATTACCTATGCAGCAAGAGTTTGACTGGGGCTGGGTAAACCTGCTGAAAACCTGGGTCAGCGCTTGTGTCATTAGCCCAGGTTGAGCTCCAGGCTGTTTTGGCTTTGTGGCAAACCAATTTCAGGTTAGCTCGTGTCTACCTTAACTAGACGTCAGTCCAGACAAGGACAGCAGTGGGTACGCATCATCAGGCTAGTGTGTCAAGCCAAACCAAGGGAACAAATCACCCCTCACACCTCCATAATTTGGTGTCCTGCCTGAGCACCCAAGCTATGGCCTTTTTCACCAGATCCTGTCCCACTACAAACCACAAACTGTGCCATGGCAAACCATGGTGCAGTGGCTCGTCATTGTGCATGGAGGGGGAAATGTCTTTCTCCCAACAGAGTGTGCAACCAGCAGGTGGTTAGAAGCGGCGCTGCTAGAAACAGTTTAGCAGGCAGGCAAGGTCCTGCTGACTGGCCTCACAAGGAATGTTTCCAGACTGACTGATGGAAAGTCAAGTTGATGCATGCCAAGTCACACTCTGGGCTGTCTTGTCTCACTGCTGGCTCCAGAAGGAGGCTCCATTTCTGGCTCAGAGGCCACTATTTCTCATGGCCTCCCTCTGCCCGTGGGTGCCATGTTTCGGCATCTCGGCTGGCCGTAGCCCCTGTCCATGAGCAGCACTGACTCCCCTCTCTGCTCTTTCCTAGGGTGGAGTTCCAGAACAAGTTCTATGTGGGAGCTGGCTACAAATTTTCCCCCTTCTCCTTCAAGTACATCATTGACGGCACTGCAGAAGAGTAAAGCCAGTGCATCGCCGTTTCGCTCCTCAGACCAGAACCTATTTTCTTGTGGTCACTCACCCACAGAGTAGGGTATATGGGATGAAACAGAATGGGGTGTGGCCCATGAAAGAAGAGCAGCTGTAGATGAGAATGTCCTAGCTGCATTCCCATATACTGCTACATCGGCTGGGCTGGCAGGGCTCAGTATCTCCGCTGGTGTCTTTGCCAAGTACCTGGTCCTCAGAATTTGATTGAGTCAGCTGCCTACTACTTGGTTGAAAAGAGGAGGTGCAGCTTTCGAATTAAATTGATTATTAATAATCAGCTTGCCTGTGTTTTTCTCCATTTACTGCCTTGTCTTTGTGGCAGATTCCTTTCCAAGGAAAATACGTTTTGGCTGTTGTTTCAAGCTGTGGTTGATCATACGACAATGATTAAGTCCCTTATAAAATTGTAGCCCTTCATTTGGCACACAATGCAAAACAGCTCAAAGAGAGATCGTATTGCAGGCTTGCAGTTTTCTACGTGCTTTACTACAACCACCCTCTTTTTATCTGATTTGCTTCAGGGCTTGACAGCACTGGATTATAGACATTTGCACACGTCATCACTTAACAAAAGTGCAAGTTTTGAGCTGTGTAAACAAAAGAGTGTGCCAGTTTCCACATTGGCAGCCAATTTATTTCTCTCTATTAAAGATGACTCCCCCTGTGCTGTGTTTTTCAAGATGTGTGGAAATGCTAATACCTAATGAACAGAAGGAAGAGAGGAATCAAAACAGTTGAGAAGTATTGAAATGTATCAATGAAATATTGATGTACTCTGATCTTTCCTGAATTTCTAATCTTTCAAATTGAATAGAGCTAATTGCAACAGGCTATTTTTTTTAACCATGGGGGATGTAAAATCCCAGCGTGGCCCACCAATGGATTTGAAGGTGACAGTGCTCCTTTCCATGGCGTGTGACCAAACAAGCCATATTTACAAACCTCACACCTCTGATACGCAGTTCCACCAAAGAAACCCACCTGGGAGTGTTCCCAGCAGGACACGCAATGGAATAGTCATCATGGGCAATGAGTCGGCAGTAGTCAGGCTTGAGAGCCACCTTCCTGCTACAGTGACCAGGGAGAAAATACAGCTCTGGGCAAAGCGGTTGTCCCAACTTTTCGCCTTGCAGCTTCACTGGCTTTGTGCATCAGTTACCACCAGAGCCACGAACCTTTTTCCCTTTTAACAACAATTTTGGGTTTCAAACAGCAGCTGGAGCTGAGAAGAGGTGGGCACAGGAGAGTGTCCGTGACCTACATGTGGTCTCATGCCATCAGTTCCTCAGGTATGGGTAACCTATGGTACAGGCAAACAACACGGGGACACAACACAGCTGGTGTCACAGATGCTCACACACATCACCATTGTTTCTTCCTTCCAGCCTATTTTGTTTATTCCTATTCTGGAGAAAAGCTGTCTTGAAGCAAGAAAGGCCAAACTAGTTTGATGCATTACCAAATGCAGAGAAAACAATTTGCTTTATGAAACAGCGGGCAGATTTTCTACAGAAACACGTTTTATCTCTGTTGCACCCTGCCATGTGATCGAAATGTAACTGAGAAGGTGATTACCTGAAACAGAATATCTGTTCCTTTCAGAGCTTCTTGGTGTTTTGCTTTTTGTCTGAGGTTTACATTTTAAACAAGAAAAACAAGTTGCCCCGTGAATACTGCAGGTGACAAGACGGTCTGTTGTTTACTGTTCCAAACAGCGATTCGAGGTTTTGGCTTAATTCTGTATTCAGCTCTCCTTTTCCAAGTGCAACTGAACAAGGCAGCAGGGCCTGTGTCTCGCATTCACGATACAGGGATGGCACTTCCCCGTTCCACAAGAGGACCAAGCCCACTTACAATCAGGGAGCATTCACACAAAACACTGCTGAGAGGCAGGGTTATTCTTATACCATTGAGAAGAGCCCTGGCTTTCATCTGGGTCGTTTTTAAGACTTCTTTAAAAAACGTGGAAATGTTCCAGAGAGTGTCTTGTTTTTAAAAGGTTTTCCTGCGGAAGATGGGGGGAATTTTGGAGGAGAGCAGTGACTGCCCTATTCCCCTGCTCAGCTGCTGAGCTAAATGGGACCATGTTTTCTAGCTGATGCTATGAATGTGGCCACCAGATGTCAGATCCAGCAGAGACCACTGTTACAGTCTTTATCTGGACTTTACCCATTGCTGGAGGAGGTGTGACTTGTAATTACCTGACTGGGAACTCTTTCCAAGTTAGGACCTCACTGTGCCCCTCAGGGGCAGACTCAGGATCAGTGCTTAGGGAAGAACAAGTGCTTCTGGATTTAATTTCATCCCATTGCTAGGAAGGTGTCCGTTTATGACAGCTGGTGACATGAGTTATATAATTTTGTAGGAAATTAATATATAAAATTCAGTGAATGGGTACATAGGAAGGGAAAGGGATAACAATCAAACCGGTTTCAGTCACTCACATTTATTCTCTCCTGGATTTTTTATTCCTTCTCATGAGAGCCATTGCTGTTTGTGGCCATTTCCTTCTGCCAGGATGACTTTGGTATGTGGAGGATGAGAAAAGCCAGGTATCAAGTTCTTGTCCAGTTTCTTATGTCCTCTGGACAGGTGATGATGAACTGGTTTTTAGACTGAGCTTTCATAAACTTCAGAAGTCAATGGCTTCTTGGAGTCCAGCCTCTAGCTCCTGCGGCAAACCACACTTTCCTCAGTGTTTACCCTTATGATGGCTCTCCATCATGTCCTTGGCCAGCATGGAGACCTTTCTTCTCACCCTCACTTTTTTGTTTCTCTTGGATCTTCCACAAATGTGTTCAGGCTGGTGAAGGGTCTGGAAAGCTGGTCTTACGAGGAGCAGCTGAGGGAACTAGGGTTGTTTAGCCTGGAGAAAAGGAGGTTCAGGGGAGACCTTATTGCTCTCTACAACTACCTGAAAGGAGGTTGTAGTGAGGCAGAGGTTGGTCTCTTCTCCCATATAACAAGCGACAGGATAAGAAGAAATGGCCTTAAGGTGCACCAGGGGAGATCTAGATTAGATATCAGGGAAAATTTCTTTACAGAGAAGGTTGTGAAGCATTGGAACAGGCTGCCCAGGAAGATGGTGGAGTCCCCATCCCTGGAAATGTTTAAAAGCTGTGTAGATGTGGTGCTGAGGGACATGGTTTAGGGACCCTGGCAGTGCAAGATGAACAGCTGGACTCGATGATTTTACAGGTCTTTTCCAACCAGATGATTCTGTGATTTCCATTCATGCTTCACTCTGACTAATCTTCGCATTTCCAGGGCAAATAACTAAAATATCATGAGGTGGTTAAAAAAATGTATGGACCTAGTATTCCTTGGTTCAATTTCAAACACCCTGGCCTGAAATCACGTAACTGTGGCTGAGAATTTCACTGGTATTTTGGTCATTTTTTCTTTTCTGTCCTGGGAAGCTGGAATGCTGAAACATTTGCATCCTCCTGTGATTGCACACGTCTGAGTTTTTGCAATTAAAACATTATGGTATAGGTCTGTCAGCCTGGATCTTGCATCTTGTTCAGCAGATGTCCATAATGGCTGTAGCTGAATATTAGATATTATTAAGGAGAAGACATAAAATAAGGCTGTAAAATTGCATATGTTGGCTGGTAGCAAATGTCTTCCTGATGCCTGACTTGGCAGGTACACGCTTTGATAAAATTATTGCAGCATTGCTGCTAGCTCAGTGTATTTCAAAACAGAAGAATTTTGGGAACCCTCCAATGCCAACACACTTGAGTAGTAAAGGTTGACATACATACTCTTAGTGAAGAGTATGTACTTATCATATCTCAGATTCACTGGCCAGCACAACCTGTAGCACTGAGATCTGCTGCACGGTAAGGCTGGGATCACTGTGGCTGTTTAAGCCATGAATGTTCCCTGCAGTTTGGTACTTGGTCAGGAAATTTAGAAAGATGAAGCAGCTGAAGAGGCATCATTGTTTTCATGATGCTGGCACCTGAGTTGGCTTCATCTGGTCTAAGGGGGCTGCTGGCTGCAGCACCTGGGCACTGCTCATGGCTTTGCAGGGGATGGCAAAGGTGTCTTCCATGGACATCAGTGCTGCAGGACCTGTCCCCGAAACCTATTAGCTAAAATCTTGCTGGTGTTGCAATAGAGATATCTCCCGAGCCCCCTCTCTCCATCTCTCTGGGGTCGTCCCCACAAGAAGAGATAGGCAAGCACCATCACCTGGTGTGGGCAGCCCCTACAGAGGTCCTGTAGGTGTCGTGGAATCAGCACAGGTCAGTACTGGAGCACTCCGCCTGCAGCACCTACTTCTCAGGGGCGGAGGCGGGTAGAGAAGGATTCACCTATGCCCAGCAAGGAGGAAACCTGACTCCCAGGAGCTGGATCCCAAACCCACAGCACTGCCAAGACTGTAAAAAGAAAATAGCAGAAGGGGAAGAAACAGCTAGAAAAGAGGAAAGGTCTGCTCCTCCGTACCTGAGACATTACAGAGGTAAGGCAGCTTCACTCAAAAAATAAAAGAAATAATATATAATCAGGGCTTGGCTTAATAGCGGGGATGTCTGATCATTCGTATGTCATGTGTAGAAGCTCTCTGACTTTACTGTCAAAATTCCCATCTGGTCTTACGTTTAGCATTGCACATTGTATGCCCTTTGTGGCCTCACACATCTCCAGTGTGGAGACACAGCATCCTTCCACTGGGTTCCAGCAGCAGCTTCACTGTGCTTTACATTGCTCCCTTCGGATGGAGCATTGCTATTTTCCCTGCCAGCAGCAGCTTTGGCACTGCTGTTCTTTTGGCTCATGTAATCAGTATTTAGTGTTTTCAGTCAGATTTACAAATTACAGGAAACTTGTGTCTCCCTGAAGAAGCATCATAGACACTAGTTACTCCATCAAGGCAAACAGGGCTGCCACGGTTTGGCTTGAGCCAAAGGTTTGGTAGGAACCATTAGGAGTTTTACTGAAGTGTTGCATCTAAATCTCAGTCTATTGAACGTAAATGCTAGAGCAGAGCATACAGTGCCAGGGGCTTACCTGAAGTGGCTCTTGTCTGAATACTGCTGAGTGAATTTTGCTCTAGCTGCCCCAGTACCTGGACTGAAGGGAATGTAGGTGCCTGCACAGATTTCTGGTGTTATTTGAGATGCTAGAGATGGTATTCCACCTGCTCACCCACTGCTATTTGAGAGCAGTGTGGGTCTCCCATGATGCTATCCACCATCCTGACATCTCTAAGGGTGTCTTGGCTACTGTGGGGTGCCAGAGGTGGCACTGCACCCTTCTGCTTGAGGATCTGAGCCTCATTGGGTGTTCTGTGCAGCAACACTGAGGATTGGAGCTTCCTCCCCTTTTCTGCAAAAGCTGCAGCACTTTCCAGAGAGGTTGCAGGTGACCACCAATGAAATGCTCCAGCACATCTCAGCAAAAATTAAGAGAGATCCCAGCAGCAGTATGGGTGGGCAAGGGCCCAGGGCTTGATCCTTGTCCTGGGCAGGTCCCAGTCTGGCCTGCCAGCACCCTGGGCTGTGCCCACTGCAGGTTTTGGAGGAGAATGGCTGTTTAATTAGACATAAGTGTGATGTGGCAGTTTAGGGCAAAATGTGTTTGCAAGTCCCTAATCATAAAGGAACAGAAAAGGAGAAAAACAGGTCCTCAGATTTCCTTACTGCAAAGCACTTGGCAGTTCAGCCACACAGTAAAGCTTTACCCCTTCTCACAGGCTCTTCCAAGCATCTTGTCTGGTAGCTTTTGAGCCAGTTCCACATGGAAATAGTCCCTAGCTGATGGCCAGCATGGTCAGCTGGTGGCACTGTATGCTGCTGACAGCTACTGCTGCCTTTGAGGACACTGCTGAGAGACAGTGTCTCTGAGTTGTCTCATTGTTTACCGAGTTGTAAACAATATTCTATGCATCCTCTTGGATGCTGGACTGTAATGATCTGTAACAGCAAGGTCAGCATATGTGACCCAGCTGGCTAATCTGCCATTAGCCCTTGGAGACCTTTTTATAACTGTACCTCAGTGTGATACTTCTAAGGTGTCCAGTCTGGGAGTACCGTAACTCTGTACTTTTTGTGTTCGTGCTGCCCTCTGTCTCAGCTGGGATTTCATACCTTTTGTTAGATGCTCTCAGTCATTATTTCCCTCAAGCTCTCACCCTGCTGTAGCCTCCCTGTTCCCTGCTGGGTGGTGGTGAATGCTTTCTGGCCCAAGCCTGGCACCCCTGGAGGGAGTTAATCAAAGGAGAGGCTGTCATCAAATTGAAGATGGGCTGAGCCCCCAACCCTGTGTCTGAGCATGCGCT
>NW_010392584.1:202841-235626 GCF_000710305.1 Buceros rhinoceros silvestris
CAGGAAAGATTGTGGGTTAAAGCAAGTTGTGTGCTTAACCTCTGCCCTGGGGTTAAGATGAGCTTTTCTGATCAGGCCAAAGTATCTAGCACTGGAAACCAGAAACACCATGGGACGGAGCCAGCTCTTCTCTGTTGCAATCCAGAACGCATGGCTATATTTCTTGCTGACCTGAGAGGATGGGGATTAGCACAACAGGGCAGGAGAGAGAGAGAGGATCAGGTTTGCAGCAGGAAGCACTATGCTGGCAAGATGCAGGCTCAGTGAGGCATTCGGTGCTTGCCTCTCACTACTCATGCCATCCCAGGGCAGCTGAGGTTAGGGGAGCAGGTTGGGCCACCCCACTCCTCAGCACGGCTGTTCTCACCAGCTGTCTCTGCCTCAGTGGATGCTCCCATAAAGCTGAGCAATTACAGCGTGCAGCATCTCTACTGCCCACTCAATCCCAGCTCCCAAGGGGTGGCAATTTCTGCCTCTACAGGGGCAGCCTGCTGCCAGTCATGTAAAGTTTTAGCCGTTGGAGATGCAGCATCTTTTGGCTCCCTCTTCATTTCACTCACCTCTGGCCTGGGGAAGTTGTCACACACTCCTGTGTTAATGGCTCTCAGTCTTCCTGGTCTAGCAGACCCTGGACTTTCCCTAAGAACAGCCAGTGCATTGTGTTGCCTGATCTCTGTCAGTTCAACTAACTTATCTCGCGAAGTTTCTATGTATTTTTTTGCAAAAACCACTATGAGAAGGAACATCACCCAGCAGCTGCATGAAATAAAACTGATGATATGAAATAAAGCTGCATGGTATGTTTGAGCATATCTGAATGTTTCCACTCCAGTACAGGATGCTGCTTGGCTGGCTTATTGCTCAGACAACTCTGTTACTGCCCAGAGGTTTTACAGGTTAAACCCCAGCCTTGCTTGACAGTGACGGTGGACACCAGTGGGAGCTGAGATGGCCGCTGCACCAAAAGAGGCAGAAAATGCTATCGACTTGGAGGAAATCCACATGAAGAGAGAAGAACCCCCAAAAGGTAGGTTTGAATTGGCAGAACTAGAAATTTGGTTCCTCATGTAGCCAGGGTAGAGGGAGGGTCCCCAGCTGCCTAAAACCTCTGTGCATGGAGCCACAAGCATCAGCTTCATACTGCTCCTTTCCCATCGCAGCTATCAGACTGGTAGCTGCTACTTATGGCGCTGGGAAGAGCTGACTGGCTTGGTTTTCCTCAGGGCTCCGCTTTGTGTAAGCATTTTATTATATCTGCAATTCAAGGATTCTTTAATTTTGAATAATTAATTAACGAAAAATGTGTTCTATTTCAAAAACTTTTTAAAGTAAAAGAAATTATAGAAAAGCGTAAAAAGAGAAGTTCTACCTCTGAAAAAAACCCAGCAATTTCTCCTGAAATTCTACAGTAAGACCTGTTCCATTTCAGAGGTAATGTTGATGGATTCGAAATGACTTAGTTGGGAGGAAAATGGCCTGACAGAAATATCTATGCAGCTATGACTTTTCTTAAATAAGAGCTTAAAAGTATACACACACTGAAAGCTTTCTGCCAGGTCTGTTTATAAAGCCATCCCAGCTCTGATCTTGAGATACTTTGTTTGCTCCTGAAACGGGGCGGGGGGAAAGTCAGAAGGAAAGGCTTAGGAGATGAAAACGAGCCCAGAGTCCCTGGCTGTGCTCATCTTGCAGGACCCGTACCTGGGACAGCCCACAGCTCACACCACCCGTGCTGGGAGCAGGCCTGTACCCCGGCGGTGCAGAAGGACTGAGCCTCACGGCAGTTTGGGCAGGGGACGGAAGCAGACCATTGCCCAGCGGTAGTCCCAGCCATGGGTTCCTGAAGCAACTGGGGTAACTCAGTACAAAGCTGCCCGGATTTCCTCACGACCAGACTGCCCTCTTGCCCCCGGCTGCTGTTTCAGCAGACCCCTGACGTGCCCAGCCACCAGTGTGCCCAGTGGCTGGTCAGTGGACACACAACTGGTAGATGTTTTCAGCTTCCTTCCTGGTGTGGTCCCACCAGTAGCATGAAAAACACTGACATTTCACAAAGAGGAGGTACTTTTTGACCGCTGACATGCTGGTGGTTTTGGTGTTTTTTTTTTTTTAATATGTGTGTCTATCTTTCCCTTTGGTGTTCAGGACAGAAGACATTTACAGTGGAAGAAGCTGTGGAAATCATCGGGTTTGGAAGGTTCCACGTTCTGCTGTTCCTGGTTATGGGCAGCACCGGGGTAGGTGTCTGCAGCCATCTGCAATGGCCTGAGAAAACACTCTTCTCATTTTCGTTATTACTGTTCAATAACTATAAGCACCATGGGCACACACTGCAGCCGTTTTTTTCACACATACCTTCTCAAGCACAATGTCCGCAGTTGTCATCTTTGGCCGAAATCAACGGGCCACAAATGATAGCAGACCTATTTCAGGGCAAAGCTGAGCAGGTTAGCCCAGAGCATCCTGGCGTGCCCCCTGCCCTGGAGCATCATCCCACCAGGCAGCACTGATGGAGCACACCTTCAATAGCACCTGAGGGTTAGCCTCAGCCTCCCTACTGCATTTTTCATGCCATCCCCAGGACACCCAAACCCTGTGCAATCTGGCATGGGAGGGCTACCCTCCTCTCATCCTTGGCTGCCCGAAAAATTTCCTGACTGGCAGGATATTGTGTTAATGGTGTATCTAGTTTGGGAACTGGGGCAAAAACCTGAGGCCAGGCTGGGGTAAAGAGATGGGGAGATATTCTTGAGGATCACTGCAGCTGAGGTGTAAAAGCCTCTAGCTGTGTGTAAACAATAGGCTCCTTTCTTAACTGAAGCCAGCTGCTGGGGCAAACAGCCAGTGGAGCAATCAAGTTTTTAATCAAAAACAGTTTTAAGAGGTCCTCTCTGTGTTAGATGCCCAAATTCACAGCAGGGTACCTAACCATGTAGCTTGGTTTCAATACATAGTTGAAGAGCTTCCGCTAGCACAGCTGGGAAGAATTTCCTCTGCAAAGAGTGAGTCTTTCCAGCTTTCCTAGATACACGTAGAACCTAGATATCTACTTTCTAGGTGCCCTTGTCTACCCGCTCACTCCCTGTTTCCAAGCGTTCATGTCTTCCAGATCAGGCACAGGGCTCAAACCACTGTGGAGGCACCATGACTTCGTAGGGCTGTTTTGGCATAGTAGGACTGAAGGGCTTTCCCCTGTGGGCTCCTGTGGCTTGCTTTCTTGCTAACATGCACACTCATTCCTGAAGGTGGCTGAAGCCATGGAGATCATGCTAATAGCTGTCGTGGCTCCTCTCATCCGATGTGAGTGGCAGCTTCAGGACTGGCAGGTGGCTTTAGTGACAACGGTGAGTTACTTGTGTTCCCCCACCCCCACAGGTCATCTACCATGTGGTCATTGTTGGAGGGACTACCATGGGCTTCTTTTATTTTTTTTTTTTTAAGTATATTTCCCAGTGGAACAAATAAATTCCTAGGGTCTCCTTTCAGGGTCAAGAACAGTACCACAACTGTCGAAAAACAGAAAGAGAGCTGACGTGAGCACACATCTGTGCCCAGAGGTTTAATGCTAAAACAAGTCCCCATTTCCATATTCTTATTTTAAAGTCCTTGCCATCTAACCTCCATCTTTGAGGGTTGAGGCAGTGAGTACCCGCATGAAGGAAGTCAACCCCTGAAAACCACCTCACTCACGATTCTGGGCTCTGCAGTTCATCCTGCTGCTCAGGAAGCATTCAACTCACCCACAGTTCCAAGAGCAGAGCTCTGCACAGTTCTGCTGGCAGTGGGCCCTCCGCAGCTGCGTTTCGATTTCCCTTAGATGGTGTTTTTTGGCTACATGGTCTTCAGCATAGTGCTTGGGCTCCTGGCTGACAGGTACGGCCGCTGGAAGGTGAGTGAGCGCCGAGGGCTGCACCTCCTTTTCCTGAGGCCCACAGGAGCCACGCTCTTGGCTGAGGCTGTGGTTCAATGACCCTAATGTTTCCCCCTTTTGCAGATCCTGCTGCTCTCATTCCTCTGGGCATCCTATTTCTCCCTGCTGACTTCGTTTGCCCCATCCTACATCTGGTTCGTGTTCCTGCGGGCCATGGTAGGAGGTGGTGTGTCAGGCCACGCGCAAGGGTAAGACCATGCCTCGTGCCTCTTGGCACGGGCAGCGGAAAGCCAGCCATCACGGGGAGGTTAGCAGAGGCACCCACAGACCCAAGGGGATGGAGTTCCTAGGTTTACATCAAGAAACGCCCTTCAGCTCATTTGGGCTGACCCTGGCAGTGCACCCGGTTTTGCCTGCACCGAGCCTGATAAGCCGTGGCTGCGTGGCGACCTGGAGGAGACGGCAGGGAAGGGGCCTCCATGGGGGCTGGAAGTGGAAAGGGAAGCAAATTCCCACATAGCCTTACAACAAAACGCTGTTCTGTAGTTTCACTGAGTCACAGTTGATCGATCTGAACTGCAGTTCCCAAGGACTCCCAGGCCCTGGAACAGAGGGGCCAGCTGGTTTACATTAAGTCAGTGACAGAGGGATTATTAAGCAGATATAAAACCAATTTGACAGGTAACAGATGAGCGAAGACTGCTTCCTCTTAAAAAAGTCACAACAATTCTGCTCAAGTAGCAAACTCTTCATGAACTGATGTAAAACTTTCCCATTTAAATGAAACTCTTCGCCCTGTTGGGGCGGAAAGGGGGACAGGGAAGGGGAGAGGAGAAATTCAGCATATGAACAACCACTTCATTTGGAGTCTGGCAAAATAAATAACTTCTTTTGACTCTCTCAGGGAAACAAATGCAACATTTTATCATCTCCTACAGTTCCTTGAAGCCTGGTTGCTGCCCATGCAGGAAAGCCCAGAATTGGTCATGTTGACCCAAGTCCCCTTTGCTGAAGCGAAGGACAGGAGGGAGATAGGTGCTGTTGGGAGGAGAAGGAAAGTTGCACCTGAGTTGCACATTCACCAAGCTCCTGGTGCTGCCTCCCGGGCCCTCATTCCCTGGCCATGGAGGCTGTTAATGAGCCTAATGAGGATGAAGAGAGATTACTTCAACAGCCAAGACAGAAAGAGTCAATGTGGGTTTCTCCCTCTGCTCTCTCTTTCCAGCCGAAGAAGCATAATTCACACCTATGGTCTTGAGGGATGCCAATGCCAGAACCTCTCCCAAAGGCTATCCAACCATTTGATAAAAAGTAGAACAGACTGTTCTGTTTCCTTTATTTAACTGGGGTGTGTGTGTGTGTGTGTGTGTGTGTGTGTGTGTGTGTGTGTGTGTGTGTGTGTGTGAAACAAGAGTCATCGAAAGTTGTTCATTTCCACAAAAATACTCTGCGCCTGTGCTGACACCCCAGTCGCTCCACAGGATCTTCCCACAGCTTTCCTGATGCACGGACTGCAGTGTTTGTCTGTCTGTATCCTACAGCCATGGCCTGGAGAGGATTCACGCTGTGCATCTCCCTTGTGTATCCTTTCGTGCCTGCCCAAGAGGAAGCCATATTGAGCAGGGATCCCCCATCTCTGGGTGCTCAGTGGTAGAAGAGGGATGGTGCTCTGTCTACGGACAGAAATATCCAGCATTGACTGAGCTGAGCTGAAATGCTACTCGATTAGCATAGAAATTCTCATTGTTGCTGTATTTCTGCATTTTTTCCCCTTTTTCATTAGGCTTATCATAAAAACAGAATTTTTGCCTACCAGATACAGAGGATACCTGTTGCCCTTATCTCAGGTAAGAGTGAGCATGTTACTCTTTCTTCCAGCCCTAAATCCCAGGATATTTGTCCCACTTCTGTCTGGAAGCCAGGTCTCCAGCACATCAGCCTTTCTCCCAGACTGTTTGTGCTTGTCTTGGCCCAAGCGACTGCCTGCTCCATGCTACACTCTGGAGCACGGTGTCCGCATTATTATGGATGTACACAGGCAGTTGCCTGCAGAAGAGAGGCAATTTTTTCTCTAATAATGGGATGCTCCAAACATTGCACAGGGACTTTGAGTGATGGTTGACACTCAGCCTCTCAGTTGCCCCACCGATAACCATGCTGCCTGCTCTAACGGGGCCAGGGCCAATGGGCTCTCTGGCAAGCCCTGGGGCTAGCTGCGCTACCGGCCCGCTCTGGGCTGGGGCTCAACCATCCTCTCTTTGGACTTGTTTAATAGCAATTTATTAATAAGGTGATTCCCAGATGAGGTCCTAATCTGTGCCTCTGTTTGTCCTTACTCATGGATGGCTTTGTGCAGGAAGAGGCAAATTCGGCATGAGATGTGCTAGGAGGGCTGTGATTGCTTGTTGGACAAAGACCACAGCAAGCATGACTTGGGTTGCTGCTTAGTCCAGATTTCTATAATGGGCACTCACTGCATGTGCAAATGATCTGCAGAGAGCTCATTGAGCACGTGAATTCATCTGACTGTTGAATGAAAAGTGTTTGTAACACCGTTTTGGTGGCAGGGATAATTTCTTTTTCTTTATGGCCTGTTTGATCCCAGGGCTTTGTTACCAAAGGGTCACCAGAAACACAAAGGTTTATAAACAAGAACAATCGTATATTTCTCCCCAGAAATTTGTTATTTCTGTTCACAGAGTACTCATGAACTTGCTGTGGCTTTTACGTGTTCGTTTGTGCTTTGTGTTGGCTGACCTCCTTTGGGTGGTCCCCTGGAAAGGGCCATATCTCCTAATGGCAACAAGTGAACGTCAGGGAGGGATGTGCTTGCTGATTGGGAAGCCAGATTCTCCATTGGTATAACTTGGTATCGAGTCTACTGGAGACTCACTAACTTTCAGCAGTGGAAATTTGGCCTGTTTTTGCTTTCGGTGCTTGTAAATCTGCTGCTTCCCTGTAGAGATTTAGACAAGAGGAAAATTCATGGGCATGAATATTAGCAAAGAAGTGACTGCAAGGACAAAAGACGTGCCTCTAAGTACAATGGTAGCCACAGTAAGAGTTCTGTTTTCATCTGGAGCTAATTAAGACTATCTTCATCCGTCCCTCCTCCAATCTTTGTCTGTCTTTCCTTCTTTTCTTCAACCCAAGCTCAGCTTCTCAGCCAGCTGTAGGATGGCTCAGTTTGAACAGCAGCACTCTCCACTACAGATCCCCACCTATCTATCGAACCAGATCAGAAAGGAAGAAAATAAACAAATAGTTGCCATGTGTTCATGTTTTAACCCTTTCCCCTCCCTTGGAAAGGTGTTTTGGTTGGCAGGATCCTTGTTAATCATTGGCCTGGCATCAGTGGTGAACCCAACCATCGGCTGGCGGTGGCTGATCAGAATTGCATCCATCCCCGGAATCATTCTCATCCTGGTGTTCAAGGTAGGAAGAGCTTCTCTCCCTGCTCCCCGCTGCACCACCACCGACCTGGCATCTCCCCAGGCACCAGGAAGCCTCTTCCCCTCTGCAAACCTGGGACTGACTGTCCTTCTGTCCTTCTTTCACCACCACAGCCCTCTCACCCAGGAGGCTTGGGAAGGTCCTGATGGCATGAGGGAGCTGCAGACCAGCTGCTGGGGAGATGTCATCCTGTGGGAGATGGCTTGTCTCTGTTTTGCTTTGCAATGCCTCTGGCTTTTCTGTCCTCTTGTAGCCCTCCATCACCCCAGGCTCCAGTGCCCAGGCTGCCAGTGGTAATCAGAGACCATGGTGAAGGGCCAGGCATTGAGAGTAAAACAGGCTAGGCAGGGTATGCAAAAAATCACAAGTCACATCTTCAGTCTAGCGCTGGCCACAGCACACCCTCCTCAGTCTTTACGTTTTTTAGTGCTGAGTAAAGAAGCCTCAGTAAAGTGTTCACAGAGCAAATGGGTGCGGTGGTCCAGGTTTACTCATGCTTCAGGAATATCAGCCTCGGTCATGGAGACTGTCTTATTTGTGGGGAGTGATGTGGAAAATCCGTACTTACAGTGCTCATGGGCACTGCAGTGCTAAGCTGTGGCTGGCGCAAGCCATGCAGATGTGAAAGCCCTTCCTGCAGCTGACAAATGCACATGTCCGTCTGGGGTGCTACACGAGCAGTCAAATGCAAGGTCACTGTGAATGTTCACTCATGTAACTTTGATGTTTGGTTTCCCTGATTAATTCTACCAGAAAAAAAATTGAGTAGCAAAAGTTTTTAGTCCAGAAGAAAGACAGTCAGCAAAAGTACTTTTAAAAAAGTAAGAGTCTTTCATTCATATTTCATTGATACAGACGTAATTGCTTATAATTTAATAGTGCCATCATTTAATAAAAAGGTATTTTATTTTGGAAAGCGCACCACATGTGGATGAACATTGCAAATGCTAGTGACAAGTCAGTTTGTTCCTAAATTTCATTCATGTCTTCATTTTTTAATGGCCTTGTTGCATCTTCCAAGACTTTTGCTTAAGTAAAGTGACACGTGCTTCATCCCATTTTAGAATTTCAATTAATTAAGGGTTGTTTTTGTTAAACCTGTTTCTTTGGCTTCCGCCTCTCATGAGTGCTTGCCACAGACATCTGAGTGACAGACCCCTGGGACCTGGACCAAGAAATGGATTTCTTGGGCAGGGTGAGCTCTCCAACATGGGGATGAGGAGCTGGGACAGGCATGGCAGGGGAGGAGAAGAGGCAAAACGCCGCTCCAGCTCAGGCAGTGTGCCATGCTAACCCAGCCAGGCCCCTGGGCATGAAGGGAGCTCTGAGTAGAGTTGTGAGGACAGAGGGGTGCAGGAAGGCTTTCTGACACCACTCTGCTTTCAGTTCATCCCAGAGTCAGCACGGTACAATGTGTCTACGGGAAACGTGGCAGCTGCCCTGGCCACACTGCAGAGGATAGCCAAGATGAACGGGGCGACAATGCCTGAGGGGTTGCTGAGGGAGCCCGCCAAGGTAAGCTGAGCCTGGGGCGCTGCCCAGCCCCCCGTCCAGCGCAAGGCTGCCGGCATCTGGGGTTCATGGAAGGAAGGGAACTGCCAAGCACGTCTCACTCTGCCTCTCTCCCCCTCTTCACCTGGTTTCTTTCCAAGCAACTATTGCATGTGATAATGAAGATGTCATTTTTCTTTTGGACAGACAGTAATCTTGGCTCTCAAAATGGAATTGAGTTTTCTGCTTTTTTTTCATGTTCTTTGTGTTCACTCAGAAAAACATCGTGTTGAGAAAAGGTTTGCTTCCTTTACCACAAAAAGGGCTCCCAGCAAAGCACGTTCTTCTTTATTGCCCCTTGGGGTCCC
The DNA here is from genome assembly GCF_000710305.1 of Buceros rhinoceros silvestris. Taxonomy (NCBI): domain Eukaryota; kingdom Metazoa; phylum Chordata; class Aves; order Bucerotiformes; family Bucerotidae; genus Buceros; species Buceros rhinoceros. The sequence continues at coordinate 212,025 of NW_010392584.1, forward strand.
TCTCAGGGCTGTGGCCAGTCAGGCTGCAAGGATCCCTCCCATAAGGTCAACCTAGCCCTCCCAGAGGCTTCTTCCAGCCCTGGGCTGGGCTTGTCTGCTGGGTTTCAGCACTGCAGGACCCTGAGTATGGAGCTACACACCAGCAGAAGAGGGTCAAAGTAGGAGAGGCTATTTCACAGCTGCAACCATTTCTACCCATAAGCAGCTGAGCAGCTCAGAAGTTGATCACTACAGGATCAAAATGCCCAAAAGCATGTGTGGGTGTTGCAGGCGGGGCAGGAGGGGAGATGGGGGCCCAAGCCCCCCAGTCTGCACCCCCTTACCCCCAGTCCAGGCCCTGCTGACTGCAGGCTGCAAGGACTTATGCAGGTGGCTCCTTTGACTCCCAAGAGAGGAAAATTGGACAAAACTATTGCCCAGGGCCTCAGAATTATTATCCAGCTCTTTTAAGTCCCTTTCCTGGACCTCTTTGCTGCTTGTCCAATCCCACAGGCACCAAGCATTGTCCTTAGCAATTCATGCAAGATGGTGCTATTGTATTGGAATTAATTAGGATTAAAGCTTCCCTGTAGTTTAATTGAATTTATGTAATGGACCCGCATTGGCTGTGGGAAGGGTTTTTGTTAGTTGTGAACCTTCTCAGGCTTAACCAGTGATGAGGAAAATAATAAAAATAAAGGCAACCCAAACCATCCCTGTGAACTCATCTCCCCTCAGTGGTGGGATGCTGAGGCAGCTGGCTCTTGGGGAGCAGCAGGGCAGGCAGGGCCCCCCAGTGCCTGCTTGTCTCTCTGCTCACTGACTGAAATTTTAGGCCTCCTAGCAAGATGTACGTGGTCACAAACTTGCTCCACAGGCAGAGAAGCAGGTGCTGGGCCCCTCTCCCCAGCATGTGAGGCAACAGACACTGCCAGCAGCCCTGGCAGTGCTGTCTCCCAGCAGCAAACAGGTCCCCCTCTGGCACCATGATGGTCATGCTGAGGCCACACTGCTGGGAGCTGGAGGGTCCTTGGGGGCCAGGAGTGCTCAGGGTGTTCTCCCCTCCATCCTTTGCAGCACATTCTTGTACGGGCATCCTTTGGAAAGAGGGGCATTCCTCTCCTGAGGGCAGATGCGTGACTGTGTTGCACCATCAGTCAGTCTGTCTTTGGGTGAGGGCTGGGGGCAGCTGTTGCAGAGCACTTGTCCCTGTAAAAACGATCTTTTAAAAGATTATTTCCATCAATGATTTGCAGGAAAGGAGAGGAAGATTCAAGGACCTCATTCACCCCAAATACCTCCGAACCACTTTGCAGATATGGATCATATGGTAAAAAAAGTTTGGTTGAATTTTTTTTTTCCCTCTTGCTTATCAGCTCATTTTCTCAGTTGAAAGTGTGCAGGGAACAGAAGTCTCCCAGACTGACTCTGCCATTACAAGGCATCACTTCTGTCACTTCTGCCTCAGGAAGTAGCTTCAGATCCTTGACAGCTGGAGGGGGGAAGTACGCAAGCATGGATCGCTGTAAGCTTGTTCTGATCTCAGACCATGCCTCAGACACCCTGTGTTGGCTGGTCTTAACATCATAGACAGAAGGTGGCTGGACATCCAGGGTGTTGCAGGACACCATGAGCTCTTCCTCAGAACAGGGCAGCTCAGGGGAGGTGAGAGCTACGGGAGAATGCCCACATCTGCCTGCAGCATGCACCAGCCATGTGTCCACAGCTCTGCTTCCCTTCGTGGTGTAAATGTGTTCTTCCTAGGAGGAGGAGCAACACACCACCTTTGCAGGCCAGCCAATATATCAGCGAAACAGGGCTCCAGCAGAAACTCATTAATGGTTGCCAGTGCCACTGGCCGGGGAAAATTAAGATTGAAGAGAAATGGGCTTCATATGCAATGTTGCCGGTAGCTGCATGAAAGGGTAATACATATTTCATTGACTTTGCTGTCTGGAATGGAAATGTATAAATGATGGGTCCGTGGGAACTCATTGACCCAAAATGTTGCTAAGTCGGGCCTTGAATTTTTTATGGTTTTTTTCCCCCTCAACTTGCATGAGTGTTACTAAATATCTTTCCTTTTGTGTTTTAATCCTCCTTTCTCTCCTAGTTCTCCCAAGAGTTACTGATGTGTTCGTGGGTTTGCATTCCCAGCCCCCATGCCCTAACCATCCCCCGCCTCCCCAGGCAGCTTGTTTCCTAGCCCAGATTCTGCTGCTCGTTTCTGAAACTGCCAGGGGGGGAATAAAAAAGTGAAAATTACTTCTTGGCCCGCTTATGATTAGGCGTATGCTGAATTACTTGATAATGACACAGCCAGGCTGCCATCACTAACGCTGTGTTCTTGACAGCCAGCCAGGGTGCGATGTGAGCCTCTCCAGCCAGTTAATGAAAACTCCTCTAGAAAATCCCTGGGCAGAAAGGATAAGGACTGAAAAAAGGTTAGGCAGTCGCTTCATGTGAGCTGCACATATTGGGGCCTGATGTTGAGACTCCCTGCTCCCCTGGGAAAGGATGGATTGGAAATATCTCCACTTACTTACAGCCCTGCATGAGGAAAGGGACCAACGAAGTGTGCTTTCCCCAGCATGACTGCAGGAGGTCACCCGCTGCAGCGCAAGAAACAGCACTATGGGGCAAGTAAAAAGATGATCTATGAGCAGCAGTGGGATCCTCCAAGGAAGAGAGGTGCAGGGACATAGGTGGTAGTGGTGTGCTGCAGGTGGGGTGACCAGTGGCTGAATCACGCAGAGCTGGTGTGCACAGCAGGGCTCCTAGGGCACCCAAAACCTGCTACGTTTCAGTTTCCTTACCTTCCCCATCATTGCTGCTGCTCACTGTAGTTTCCCCCTCCAGGCTTGGAATAGCTTTTGCCTATTATGGCGTCATCTTGGCCAGCGCAGAGTTACTGGAGCGGGACCTTGTCTGCAGCTCTGCAGCGCCACTGGTGAAGGACCCTGGCAATGACTCCGAGGAGAGCCACAGCCCCTGCCACTGCCACTTGTTCGGGCCTGCTGCCTACCACACCATGATCATCAGCACAGTTGGAGAGATCGCATGTAACCTCTTCCCTCTCTGCTCTGCCTTTTCCCTCCTTACAGCGAGCCAATACTCGCTGCAAAGCTTTTAGCTGTGCATGCACTTAGTGAAGTGCCAGGGATGGGAATGTCCTCAGTGTTGCTGGCAGCTGCCAGGCACGGGCTCTTCAAATGGTGATCTGGGACACAGACCATGAGCTGGTGGCAAGGGGCAAGGGAAGGCATTGCTCCCCAGGTGAATAATCCAGTTTCTGATGACAGCATGGGTCCTTCCAATAGCAGAGCCAAAGATCTCATTTGCAGTTAGTACGTAACAGCAGCCTTGGTTAAACTCCACAGGACATTGCTCCTGTCTTACCAGAATCGAGCCTGGCTTCCCAAATTCCCAGGTGCATAGTTTTTGGAAAGTCATAAATAAGCAAGGATTGCAAACAGTTCAGATTAACGTAACTGAATGCACCACACAAGTGCACTACTGTCCAAGAGACAGTGGCCTCGGGAGCAGGTCCTGTGCTGAGCACGATGGACATGGACAGCTAAGCGGCCAGGGAACCTGCAGCAAACCAAAATGCTTCCTGGCACAGCATACGTGGGAGCACTGGGGGATGGCAGGACAGCCCAAAGACACCACATCGACCCTTGAAAGAACTCGGCACTGTGCGTGGGTCTGGTATTGTAACGCTCCCAGGACATGAATGTTTTCCCTGGTTTATGTCCCAGCAGCTGAGCTACCAAGCAACCACGTGCTGGGGCTTGCGGGTGCAGCCAGGCTGTGACCAGTCCAGTGCTACACTCAGGCACCTGCTTGGCTCCTGGCTTGTGGGGGTGGGCCTCAGTGGGACACAATCTGGGCCCTGGTGTGTGGCTGGGCTGTGTCCAGAGGGAGCAAACCCACCCCAGCCTGCAGCACTCACCCAGCGGGTGCCTCCCTTGCACGGATCAGGACAGGCATCGGTGTCCTGCCTTACTACAGCAGGTCAATTCCAGAGAAGGACAAGTACAGGCTACATCCTTTGAGGAGAAAGACAAACAAAACAAGGGGTATGGGAGCAAATTACAGGGTTTGGGTACAGGAAGAGAATTACAGGGTTTGTGAGCATTTGGTAGGTGCTGGGGATGCAGAGAGGTATTTTTAAGACACACTGTGTAAGGTCTACCAAGAGAGATAACCATTGGAGTTAGGTCATCTACGATTTTACGGTTTTTCCTTTTATCTCCAGTAAATCCTTTGAACATGCTCAGCATCAATGTCCTCGGACGACGACTGAGCCTATGTATCACCATGGGATGTACGGCCCTATTCTTTCTTCTCCTTAATATCTGCATCTCAAGGTAGTCTGGATCAGCATGCAGGTCTTGCCAGGGAAGAGGTGGGGGTGCAATGATGAGGGTATTCTCAGGTCACCAGTTAGTCGGGCCAGTAATTCTTGTACATCTTAAAAAACCCCTCTGACTGCACTTCCCAGGAAAGCTGCGGTAGGAGATGCTGTGGTGCAGGGGTGTGCGGAGCAACTCGCTTGTATTACTAAGCCCACATGGTTTCCTCTAAACATACTAGATGCTTTCTAGCACAGGCTAGAAAACTAAAAATTATGTGGACATCCACCAGAAAGAAGTAATATTTTTCTCCCTTCCATCCCCTCATCCCCCCCCCCCCCCCCCCCCCCCCTCTTTTTCTATCTCCATCACGTCTCTACCAGAAAAAAGTAATATTTTTCTCCCTTCCATCCCCTCATCCCCCCCCCCCCCCCCCCCTTATTTTTGTCAATGCTACGTATGTCTCCCCTAAATTGTAGAGTTGTGAGGACTCTACAATTCAAGAGGAGCTCAAGGCGTCACGGGAAAGGCTGCCATGAGTGCTGTCACTATCAGGTTAATTAGTGAGGACGTGCGAGAAAGGAAGGCCCCTCTCAAGCTGGCAGAGCGTAACACTTCCTAAAAATCAGGATGGCTTCAAGATGAAGTTTCCTCATAACTGGCTGGCAGCCTGTTACTGGTATACACCCCTGCTGCCTGCCCCATGGGCCACTGGCCCTGGAGGCTGATGAAATATTTGAGAGCCAGAGTGGGAGCCTGCAAATCATCGTTAAGCTACATAAATCACCGTCAGAAATCTTACGATCATTCAGTAAGGCACTAGCCTCTGTACTACTACTATTATTTTCAGTTTTCCCTGAAACTGAGCCTGGCCATCGTATTTGCTTGCAACAGTTTTATACAAGAATGGAAAGTGAGGGCTAGGTTGCAAGACAGACTTGACTGTAACTCTGAAGGCACTAGCTGAGCCGCTATGCCGCTATGGTTCTGTTCAGATCATCTCCCCCAGCCTCTACCACTGGTCTAAGGAAAACCTAACATGCAATAGCCCATTGTCAAACATCTCTTGCCAATGGACTAAAGAATATTACACTTTTCCTTATGCTTTCTCTTATACTAAGCTAAGCTGATAAAAAAAACCCCAAACCTTAGCACAGCGCATATTAGGTTGATCTCTGCTGATCACCACTCAGTAATACTAACTCTTTGCTCCACATGGCTTTCTCTTTAGTACAGGCGTGACCTGGTTTCTCTTCATGCTGCGTGCCTTGGTTTCAGCAAACTTCAACACCATCTACATTTACACAGCAGAGGTGAGTCCCCCTGAAAGTAAAGTACGTTAAGCTGCTCTGAGGCATGAAAGCCCATTTGCCTGTACCCAGGAATGCTGCCATATTTATTTGCTAATTAGAATCACATTCCTTGAAATTGAAATAAGTATCTCTGGCTTACCCAGCCACACTATTTTCATATGCAAGGTCAGAGGAGAAATCAGTAAACTAGCTGGAGGTGATAAGAGTGGGTGAAAGAGGAATGCCCTACTGAGCCACCTGTTGGTCAGCTACTACAGGATGTTATTTTTTTGAAGATGTTGTGTACCACCTTCCCCAATCCACAATTTTTCCCCTTCCCAACCCCTGCAAATTTAGAAAATAACTTACCACTGAAAGGAACCTTTTCAAGCACTTAAGGGACTGATGTAATATGTGAGGTTGCATATAAGGTTATATATGTAATTTTTTTCACTTGATGGAAATTGCAGTGTCCTGTCTGCAAATAGTTTTAACCCTTCAGAGAGTTTGTTTGTCCTTCATACAACTTTGGAGTCATGAGTTCTGTGGCTTAATACGCACTGTTGGGTTTTCTTGCTGTTGTTTTTTTTAAACGGTTTTTAAACAGTTGTGTGGAGTTAAACCTATTGCCTTGCAGATTGAGTAAAAGGCATATGGAAGTAGCTCCTTCCCTTTGACAGCACGCTGCTTTATTATTTAAGCATGTACTAAGCTTGAAAAAAATACCACCATTTGAGTAGTCCTGAGCTGGATGCTGTTGATGTATGTGAAGACCATTGCTGCAATGGCCGTATCACAAACCGTTACTACTCACAATTTAATCAATGAGCAAAACCAAACTTGGAACACGCCTGGACTCCCCTTATCCTTATGAGCTCTGATTCTCCATTAGCTCGGCCCACTTAACTAAGTATTTAAACAAAGGCTCATGGGAGTATACTTGCTAAAAACCTATTGATACTTACAAGTTAAGCAAAACACATGCTTAGGTGTTGTATCGGCTCAGGTGTTTGTGAGATGTGAAAAAGAAAATACACAAAGCATGTTATTCTAAGCTTGGGAGTTTCCTTACTTGAATCTGGTTTTCCTCCTTCTAAACAAAAGTGCTGTTAAAACAAATAAACAGGCACTCTTGAAGGCTGTGGACAATGACCTTTCTTTCCGTTTTCCAGATACAGGGCCAGGCAATATAAATCGAATTCTTCCTTTAGCACCCTGCCTGCCCTCTGTGACTTTGATGTGAGCTGTCTGGCACAGCTGAGAAAAAGAAAAATGTGGTGGTAGTGGTGGTAACCAGACAGGGGGGAATCACTTCTAGCTTTGATTGACTTGCCCTAAAATTTCACTTGTGGTAAAAAAATGGCAGATTTGTTATTGCACAAAGGAGACCAAAAGTAATCTTTATTTCTTTTCATATCTCATCCCACTAGCTGCCCTTAATAATGTGTAATGGGTCTCTGAAGAAAAATGTAAAAAAAAAAAAAAGGAAAGAAATAAAAAAATAAGGACACATATCACAGAATCATTGTTGCAACTAATCTGATTTCTTTCTGGCCTGTTTTAGGTTTATCCCACCACAACGCGAGCCCTGGGAATGGGAACAAGTGGGTCATTGTGCCGTGTTGGGGCTATGGTGGCCCCATTTATATCACAAGTAAGAGCATTCTCGATAATGTTGGTAAACATTGTGCCAGTTGTTGCTATCAAATATACAGAGAGATGCCCTTGAAGCTCACACACACAAAAAAAAAAGAGAAGATGTGTTCAACTGCCCCCCCCCCATTCATTAGATCTTTATCTGATGTTTACACAGAGTACTTATGCAGTCTCTGCCAGATGCAGATCTGAAAAAATCTCTTCCTGGAGCTCAGCTTGCTAGTATTTGTTACTTCCTGAAAGCTTAGATTCACAAGACATGGTTTTTCTGTTGTCAGGTCTCTTGGGTGTTTGTGACCCTTTGTCCACTGTTTAATTACTTGCCACACCACTGAGCTGACATCTGAGCTGGTTTTTTTGCCTGCAGGTTCTTATGAGTGCGTCTTTTGTTGGAGCCCTGTGTCTTTTCTCATCTGTGTGCATCGTGTGTGCAGTCTCTGCGTTCACGCTGCCCATCGAGACCAGAGGCAGGTCACTGCAGGTTAGTTTTACCTCTCCAGGAGCTCCTGTCTATCTAAACGCTACTTAGAAACTAGTAGATTGTGATTCAGACAGAACCCAAACCGAACTTTCCTAAGGGTTCATCAGCCAGAATAAGGCCTGACAGGCAAGCACAGGAATGTACTGTTGCAGCAGCCTAAGGCACTGTCACTGGCTGCCTAAAGCTCATTTCTCATAAAAGAGCAACATCAGGCGGCCTGCCCTCGCACCAGTTCCTTTCTGCCAGCATGTTCGCTTCAGGTAGCGCAAGCCCCTCTTTCTTTGCTATCATCTCCAGTCCTGCTTGAAGCTGATGGTTCCCAGGCACATATTCTGTTCTGCCTGTGCTGTAGGGAGAGGACAGCAGATATACATAGCACCTCAAACTACTAAAGCCATTTCTTCAACAAATTCAAGTCAAAAGCGCTAACTGCATCAGTCCATTAGCTCAGCCCTTCTGGCTAGTGATTCCAAAAAAGAATCAGCCAAAACACTAAGCACAAAGATTAAGGGGAGGAAAGTTTAAATTCAGACAGCCTCCCGTGCACGGCCGCGCTAGTTTAATTACAGAAGGGGGCGAGCTGTTCTGTGATTCTAGTTCATTCAGCTACACCAGCACGGAAATTTTCACATCACTGCATGCAGCACGCTCACATCACACTGCCTGTTATTCTGCCGCCTTATCTGTATAAACCAGAAGACCATGGGCTAAATAATCAATAAACCACATTCTTTAGCAGCCTAGAGCAAGACAGATGTCTGGTCAAACTGTCTTACGTGAGCTTCAGAACCAGACTTTAAAAAAACCCCATATATACAAACACACACGCACATATTACATATATAGACACACACATTTAGCATGCTTAACTTCATTGAGTCACGTCTTCTGAGGTTTCCCCAAGGGGTATGGGACAGTTAACCTTAGTTTTTTCAGAAAAGCAACATATTAATAATTGCCTGCTTCTCTAAATGCTTGTCTTTTAGAAATGCTTGCCTTTTATATTTTCATACCACTTAAAATATCTGTAGGATATTCTGTAAAAGACTGGGGGAAAATAATAATTAAAGTTTAAGTAAGTAAGGAAGTGGACAAAGCAACTTATTCTTCCCTTGCGGGTGAAATTCAACCCCATGCACAGGGGCCCAAGAGCCACTTAGCCCTTCAAATAGTTGGACTGACAATAATTACTACGGAAATCACTCCATTAAAACTGTTTTAGACACAAAAGGAAAGCTTTGATTAACTTTGCCTGACAGTGGTTGAGATAACTGGGAGTATAATGATTCTTTAACGGGATCCCCCTTTTCCTGGGTTGTGTTGTTATCCTCCTTGCTACAAATAAGAGTTATAAGCTCCAGCGGCTGCTGGTCTTTACATGCACAGGTCAAAAGGATGGCAAAATAAAAATCTGCAGAACTAGTTGTGTACTCAAAGAAGCCACTATTAGATCTTAAATTCAATTTGCCAATTCTTACCTCATGGTCATTTCAGAGATATTACATTTGTGTACGTAGTCATTCAGGGATTCCTGAATCATGACTATTGAATGAGTTGTCTGAGTACAGTACAGTCATCCAAACCAAATGAATGAGAATTTAAATACATGATGTAAAAGCTCTTTTTTATCATGGCAATATTTAGTCCGAAGGCTCCAGGCGATAGATGTGTTCCTTAGAACTAGGTCTAAATGAACCAACTAAATAAAAAATACATAACTTTTTATGAAACCTAGACAATGACATTTAAAGAGCATACCTACTCTTGGTTCAGTTCATTAGGACAGCATCAGTCTGCTCTCAAAGCAAACGTGGGGATTGCCTATCAGAGCCAAGACCTTTTTTGTACATATCCAAATACATATTATTTCCCCCGTACCCATTTCTGTTGGTTTTCATGTGTATTTTATTAATTTTATGTATTTTTTCTTTCCTCTTTTTAGCAAGTAAAATGAAAGCCAGTGTTTGATGTTGGATTGGGTAGGAAAGAAAAAATAAACCTTTGGAATCTGTCATTTCCTGTGAGCTGCATTTGATGTTGAATTGCTTCTCCATACCATTTCCATTATAGAAAAATTGCAACTGAATAGTGTAAGAGCTACGATTTGTACAGACAAATGGCAAATTTCTCAAGGACACTTCCTTTCTTACGATTCAATAAAAGGATGCTTTCTACCTGCTCTGTGAAGCAAGACTCTTTACTACTAGTGCTATTAGTAGTGCCATTAAAAAAGGAAACCGGCCACCATCCAGTGGATTGACACAAAAGCGAAGAGACAAAGAAGATATGGACTTTCTTTGCCATAGCACCTTTGAAAGAATACAGCACTTCCCTTTAAAAACCAATAGCATTCCTCAACTATTTGGGCATGTATCATCTGCATTAGAGTAGTTAAATTTAACATCTCAAACCTCACTGCCATGAGAATTTCTGTAAGACTCTTAGGGTCATATTCAAGACACAAAATGAAAGTTGAGTCAGATTTTTCCAGTGGGCTATTTAACCAGAGACATTTTCAAAACATTTACAGCAGACAGGTAAGTAATTGGACTGCATTAGTACATCCACACTCCTCTCCCCAGTATTTTCTGCTGGTAGAAAAACTTGAGTGTGAAGCTGTCTATGTGCCTACCTTCATTTCTCAATGCACTACGCCTCCTAATAAATACGGGCTTGGCAACTTACGGTCCAGAGAAACACACAGCACCTTCCTCTGGAAGCACCGTTAAAACTTGGTGACAGGGTATCTACGATTTCTAGGCATTGCTAGATCTTTAAGACTTCAAAGCTGCACTGGCAACTTTATTTCTTAAGTCTGTGCTACTGTAGTCCGCATTGATCACACTTGTTTTGTTAGAATGGACTCTCTCACTGTCCTGTTCTGCTCCTCCACCTCTCTTCCTTTCTTCCTGGTACTCTGGTATGGTAAAACTCCTACTACAAGCAGCTCTCTTCACTTAATCAAAACTTTCCACAAAAAACACAAACCAACCAACCAACCAAAACAAGCCCCACCCCACCAACCCCCCCGAAAAAAGGGAAAACAAACAGTTACTCTGGGCAGCTTAAAAATCAGCCACATGATCATGGCATTTTGGAAGCTATGTCAAAGGCCTGCTGCAAACAGAACAGTGTTCCTCTGAAGTGTCCACCACATTTAAGTGTGCAGTGCCACCCTATGACACAGGCAGGTGGGGAGCATCGCATCTGGTGAGAGGCAAAAAAAGGGCCTTTGTCTGAGTGCATAACAGAAGGGAAGCACAAGCAGCACTTGCATCCAGTCTCTTCAATGATCTATCCACAGCTCTGCCTCAGTGCTACGCAGCAAGTCAAAAGAAGTCTTGTGTATACTGCAATTCCATCTGCAAAATTCTGGCACAATCAGAGCTCAATTAATCCAAAAGGCTGGCTGCTCTCCCAAAAACTCAGTTTTCATTTAAGGTGACATAAATGAAGAGTATAAACCAATAGCTGGAGCAACCAGCTAGACAAGTACTTCTTTACCTCTGCAATCTCTGCGGGCAGAAACAACCATCTATACTGCCAGTGCTTCTGGAAAGCAGACCAAACAAAAAGAGGTAATTTGCCCTTGCCTTCTGGTGATTTTAACAGGGACAGATAAAGGGTTGAAGAGCAGTATCTCTCCTTTTTTTTTCTCCACCTCTTCACACTTGTGTATTTCCAAGTGAATAACGATGCTGGTTGCATTCTGACAACAACGTATTTAGAAATTTGGAAAAACAACAAGAGCTTGGGGACAGAAAGGCTGTTTTTTCCCCTCTCAACATACACAAAGACTGACTGGTAGTTGCAAGCAAACATTTTTCCCTTCAAGACTTTGCCATCACTCCATTAAAAAGAGGTACATCAAACTTGAAATAATACATTTTAAACAAAAGTACAGTAATACCATTGCTTCTTGCTTGTAGTGAGAAAAATGATGCAAACCGAAGTATTCCGTCCTTTACTTCCTCCATTAAAAACTCTCAAACAAACAAATTCCCTTTTTTTTTTTTTCTTTTTAACACACTCTCCTTGCATTTTAAAATTACCAGTAACTGTTTCAGGGGCAACTACACTTTCATTGTACCAGTCAATATTGCAGGACAATAATATTACACCATCTGTTTTCATGGCTTGTGTTAAATACAGTACGAAGAATCAAATTATGGCCAACCACATGCCTTTGGTAAAAATAAAAGTCTGGTGAGAACACATTTTCTTCAAACTCAGAAAGCCACATGTTGAACCCATATAATGTTTTAAAGTTCAATTCTATACAAACTTCTATTCCTCCTCAAAGTAAAGTTAAACAGCTGTCACCCCACACAAATGGCAGCTTCTGTGCTGCTCCAGAAGTACGATGAAAGTACTTCAGAGAAGCTCTCCACATGCCTTGATCTCCATTCAATTTGTGTTTCAGAGAACGGGTAGAAAGTCTAGTAAATATCCACAAACCTACAAGTCAAAGCAGTCACGATTTTTCCCATTTTCACAATTAACAGTGATAAATATTCTTAGTTTTTAAAAATGCTCCATGGTAACACATGCGGCTCATTTGAGCAACTGCCGGTCTTCTCCTTTGAGGCGTTTTTTCCGGGGCTGTACAAAGTCATCATCTGACTCATCAGTAAGCTCTGGATTATCTTTGTCACTCTGGCAGTTGGGTTGTACAGGGAACTTTCTCTCAGGGTAAACGTTCCTTAGAAGTTCTTCAAAGTACTCTTCAAGCTTCATGCCGGCCTCAGCCACTTCTGAATCAGGCTGTTGGGTGAATTAACAGCATCAATGCATCACGAAATAGCTTTATCCTTAGATCACACTAGGTCTTTTAGGTGCTCTTACACACTACAAAGGAACAGCAATCAATCAGCAGCAAGAATGCCACTTGTGGAACACATGGGCCCAAAGAGCACAAGCCTGCAAAACAGAGGCTGCGGGGTAGGTCTCTTGGCCAACATGCCCAATGAATTTTGTCTCTGAGGGATTATCACAGAAGCCAATTGCAAAAGCCATACTGCCTGGGTCTGAAAACTATATAAAGAGATTCTAAAGAGTTTTAAATCCTAACCGGAAAGAAAAAAAATATTTGGGGTATGCTGTGAAATATACAAGTATGCCTTCAGGGTGTTAAAGTTTTTTAGAATGACTGCTTGAAATGCTAGAATTTCTCTAGCTTACAGACCCTTTTTAATTAAGGTGAAAATACAATAGGATAGATGACGATGGTAACATGGAAGTCCTGAAGTCATTCATAGCTCGTTTCCTAAAGTGGAGATGACCATGGCTGGAAGTATTCCCAGCTGTTCAGGGTGACTGCATGTGACTGCATGACCCCGTTGAGACCACTTAGAGAAATCTTTATTCCCACTGTAATTCTCTCTCATTTCATTGTCCACTCAGTACCTGCATCACTTTTTCACCTTGTGTTCGGTTATGTGCAGTGAGGGATAATAACAGTCACTCAACACGGCAACTAGAAATCATAAGGGCGAGTACAGACCTCCCAGAATGAAATAAAAATTTGAGGCAAGGAGGATTAAATCACTTTTAAAATCAAATGCCCACCATTAATGTCTATGATGAACAATCGTCCTACTCTTTACCTGCTGTCCTGCCATTCAGCTAGCATGTTTGTTACAATCCTCCTTCGCTTCTACGGAAGGATCTCCACTATATAGTCATCTAACAGCAGAAGAGCTTCAATGTTTTGAAATGATCTATGTTTCACTGCAGTCTCACCATCAAAGTAAGTTTAATACACTAAAATCTTGTATTGCAAGTACAGTTTTCCTGAAAGTAACTCAGCCTACAAAACCAGATAAAGTATCTACTTTTCTAACCTCATTAAATTCAGCACAGTTTTGAAAAATCAGTCTGAAATCAGCCACAAAATCTTCTGGCTTTGTGTAGAATGAATTGGTCACTTCAAGTCTTTTCTTGATGGTTGACAAGTCCATAGGCTTTTTGATTATCTTGTAGTAATCAGGAACCTAAATGGAGAGTAAAATTTTTTACTGAATGCAGTCATGTTCATTACTTACTATTTTATAAACTTTGAGCTCTGAGGAAGCGGGCAAGATTTAGCCTCATCTTCAAAGTACAATTCTAAGACATAAGAATTGTACTTTTAACATATACATGGACAGTTTCTGGAGTAACAGTGACATATGCTAGTTTTGTTGGCTAAAATACACTCCTCCCAATGCCTATTTTAAAATAAAAGGAAAACAAATAAAAAACGTACCTACATTGACGACGTATGACAAAGCAAATGATTTGGACATGATTTTTGGCTCTAGCCAAATGAGCCATCTAGTAAGTTTCACTCTCAAAACCACCATACTTTGGCAACCCACTCAAAAGGAGACAGTACGTGGGTTCCTCAAAATGAATTTTGGTCATGAAATACATCCTTGGAAACGGTGGAAAATTTCAGAGCTATCAATTATTTTGGCATCTCAAACTGTGGTTGTAGGATTAAGTTTTATTCTTTCTTTAGAAAGAATTAGAAATTGGAAAATAAGATGTTTTTCTACCTTTTTCCTAACTAGATTCACATTTTGAAAGAAATGCTATAATACCTGAATTTAGTAATACATGACTGTCATATAATTAATCAATTAATCTCTTGTGCCCTGTTTAATTATTAAACTCTGCAGAATATTCTTCAAATGGAGAAGCCTTATTCAAGTGGAATAAAAAGGGTGCATTAGTTATTGATGAATTCTTTTCTTGAAGAGCATAAAAGAGATAGATACATTTCATCTGATTGCCCAGGTAACCCTTCTATGTAAACGCACCCAGGTATTGTTTACCATTTTACCATTAAACTAATAGATTTCAAGGTAACAATACAAAATTCAATTTCACGTTAGTACTAGGAAGTACTCTAATTCTCAAAATCAGGTAATTTTTAAAAAAACACAAACACATCCTAATTCACCTTTTCAGTGATATCACTGAGCACTGTGAAATCAGTACAGCGTTACAACTCACTTTTTTTGAAGTATTTGAAGTAAAACAGTTTTGGGAGAGTTTTACTAGTAAATACCCTTCCAACCCAATGCTTCAATTTTTAACTCTCCTTCTGACAGTTTTAATAGAATCAAACATGTTTAATATGCTCAATGTCTGGGAAACTGAACTTCTGATATAATGGACCATGAGGGACATAAAAATGCCATTAGAAACAAGCCAATTACGCTACTAACGTAGAATAGACAGAAGTGAGGTACATACTGTGGGAGGAACTGGATCTTGAAAAGCAAGGCTCATTTCATGACAGTAGAGGTATAGCAGCAGTCTTTCACACTTCTGTGTCAAGAAAAATAGATACCCAAATAATCAGAGAATCCTACATGGTTTAGTTCTAAAATAACAAACTACAGAAAAAACGAAACAGATGCTCAGCCCCTAAGCAGAAAAGTGAGCACAGGAACCGTATTTGGGAGTGAGGTTAACTGTTGTAACTAGTGGCCTACAGGATTCCTTCTCTGCAATGGATATATCACTATCAACTCTCAAATGCACACTATGAAACCTCATACGGTTACTAAAGGTGTTGTTCAGCATCTGTGGAGCCCAGCAGGTATTTCAGGGAATAAAAAAAGCACGTGTGACTCTTAGTGCTTTACAACTACTTGTGATAGCAGTAATGTTCATCCTGATCTGGGTATATCTGCTCTGTAACTGCAAAGCCTACAGTGCTCTTCTGTCAGCAGCGAGGACTATCTTTTCTTTGTGTATCCAAATATATTAAACTGGATCTTGCAGCTTGAAAGAGATTCTAAATATAGTTTTATGTGATTTTATGCTTGCCAATCCTTTATCAGAATATTTACAGGACTTACTTAGAGCTTACATTTAAAGCAAAATACAAAGAGACCTAGCTTTTTTCTTATTAATAGCAGCACATGTAAATAATGGTTCTAGAGGTAGACAAAGACCCCAAACATAATATTAATTTTAGTGTATTTACACAAGTTGTCATCTGAAATCAAGTAAAACACTGCTGAAAGTTTCCAATACAGCTCAAAATTGCTTAAAATCAAGTTTTAAATAACAATAAAACAACTACAAATCAAAAAAGGCAAAAATCCCACCCCCAAGTCCCAAGAACCCAAAAGGTTCTGTCAAGCAGTTCAACCGTCTGCGCAAAGGCACAATTTTTTTTTTCAACTCTGAGGTTTAAGAGGAAAACAAAAGTTGAGAGACCCACTGCTTGCTTTGTAGCTTTTCCACCAGAACATTTAAAGCTGCAAAAGGGTAGCAGTTATTCCCAGAGACCGGTGATAATCTCTGCGGGACCACTATTGCATCTCTGTATATCTGCATTGTGAAAGAACCAATTTAATTTTTTTTAAAGAGTGCTGACAAACCGCTTTAAAGACTAAAACCATTGGTTGATTGATAACGTGAATCTGTGCCAAATTTGGAAAGCACAAACAAAGAGAATATTCTGAATGCAAGGTCACTCCGTGCAGGACCTCTGTAAGAAACAGCACTTGGTAATTCCTAGAATGCAGTCCCAGATCAGAGCACTGGCACTTCTCAGGGATTCGTGTATGTTGTTCAGCATGTTTACAGGAAGACTGCTATGATCTCAGAGCTTACGTAAATTCTGCAGTGCAAACATTTCAGAATACAAGCAGCAGCAAGACAGCACTCATTTATTTTATCCTTACCCTTCGGTCTATTGGCGTCAAACCCACAGTGTCTTCCAATTTTCTTTTTTCAGAGCTGTGAGCAGGTTTATCACAGTCATACTCAACTTCTGGCTTGCACAAATCCCGACAGAATGTACAAATCCACTCTCCACTAGAGACGACAGACAAACAGACACATTGAACTCAGTGATGTATCACTCCCCTGACAAAAGGCTTTCTATAAATTTCTGGGTAAGTTCCTCATTTTTGGGATTTTTTTTTCCTGCATCATGTGTTCTTTTGTTGTTGTTCTTTTAAACTATACAAAAGGCAGAGACTGCTGGCAAAAATGCTTTATGAGAACTCTGTTCCCTTTTTAATGACGCTGGTTTCATTACTGGTGTCATAAGAGATAAATGGTTTGTCATAATAGACAAATGGTGTCTACCTTTGTTAATGCTGAAATTTTTCACTTGACCTCACAGGACTCAAGCAAAGCACTATTAGTTCTGTTTCCTAACTACAGAGAGACTGAAGGAATCGTACACGCCAAACAGAAGGGAAAGTGTTAGTATCAGATGGTGAGAACTATATATTCTCTCTATAAGCTTGATCTATGACAAAGCTGGTGAAGGGTCTGGAAAGCTGGTCTTATGAGGAGCAGCTGAGGGAACTGGGTTTGTTTAGCCTGGAGAAAAGGAGGTTCAGGGGAGACATTATCACTCTCTACAACTACCTGAGAGGAGGTTGTAGCAAGGTGGAGGTTGGTCTCTTCTCCCATGTAACAAGTGACAGGATGAGAAGAAATGGCCTTAAGGTGCACCAGGGGAGATCTAGGTTAGATATCAGGGAAAACTTCTTTACAGAGAAGGTTGTGAAGCACTAGAACAGGCTGCCCAGGGAGATGGTGGAGTCCCCATCCCTGGAAATGTTTAAAAGCTGTGTAGATGTGGTGCTGAGGGTCATGGTTTAGGGACCCTGGCAGTGCAGGGTGAACGGTTGGACTCGATGATCTTAAAGGTCTCTTCTCCAACCAGATGATTCTGTGACATATTATTACTCTATGTAGATTGTGCTAGACAAGATTTTTTTAAAAACTCGGAATTCTTCACTGCCTAAAATTTTCAAATGTTTTTGTTTTATAAATTAGTCTAGGAAAACCCTATAGATTTAAATGACAGCATAAGATTATGAAAAATTAGTTCTGCAAGATACGTTTACTGATTCGCAAATACAATTTGTGAATCTCAAAATTTTGAAAAACCTGTGAAGGCTCTATGTTTTTAATACGTTTCTCCACAAATGACGAAACTTGCAGACTTGCAGATAACCACAAGAGGGCTGAATTGTACTTCTTACAGAGTAGAGAGAAGTCAGCAATAACCAGTTATGAGATCTAATTTACTCAGAGGTATGGTATAATAATAAGACCTTTGCACATGGGAAGTAGTTTCTACAGCACCTTTTAGTTCATTTTGATACCAAGGCAGAAGCCTTTCCAAGTTAAGAAAAAACAAACAAAAACCCCCAAACTTACTGGCTTTTATTCAGAGTAATCCAAAGATTTCCACCATCCGTTAGTTGGTAGTGAATGATGGACAATTTCCTTCCAAGAAACTTCTACACTCTACTGGCTTAACTTGACAGAGTTATTTATATAACACTGTCACCCCCCTGCCTGGACTAGCATCAGAGAAATGATGTGGTAAACAAACAAAAATAGATCCTGGACATGATCTAAAGATCTTATGATACTGGAAAACAGGAAACACATGAAAGACGGAGCAATGATGCATTTAAATATCCAAGAATCAGTAAGAGTGTCATGGGTTGAAGTGAAGGAAAAAAAGATGCAGTGACTTTGTGAATCTATAGGATAAAATGTTCTATACCCCTGAAGCAAAACCTCAAAGCATTCATGAAAGTACACTGACACTGCTGACATCATAAAAAAGGATTTATTCTGCGTGTTTGAAGGATCTAATACTAGAGACCAAAGTTTGTTAAGCAGACTATTACAGTTGTAAAAACTCACTCCACAGGATGAGAACAAAAACCTGACACATCTGAAGCTGGAGGAGAATTAAGCTAACCACGGTTCTGAGGTCAAATATCACAGTGCACTTGTATTATTATGCACCTTTACTGATCTGAAAAGTTGGGTTTGGCTCCCTTGCCCTCAGACATCATCATCTCTGCTCCCACAGCATGATCCAGTAAAAAAGAGAAATTTTAAAGACATTCTTGAAACTTTAATTTTAATAGAAACAAAGCCCTGTAAATACACAGTTATCTACCTGCTTCAAGATTCTTTTTTCTTGTCAGAAAGTGCTTACTGCAACTTCAGGGGGTTTTGCTTATGGCACAGAGCTGTAACGTATCATCACTCTACTTACAAAAAAACATACAAAAAACCCATACAAACTGTAATTTGAAGTTTCAAAAGGTAAAGAAACATTTTTATGTGCCATTTCTAGTGACATTAAAGGAGTAGATATGCTTGTAGAAGTATCCTTGTTCAGAGCAGCACAGAGATCATCAACGCACTAAACTAAGTCGCTATCCAAATGTTAAACACGAGCAAACTATGCCAATATTTACTAAGAAAACTTAGTAGAGCATTAAACAATGAACATGTTATGACAGATGCTTTTATCCTATAATATTAATAAGCATACTGCATGGTACTTCTTCCAAGTCGGAACATTGCAAAATGCCATTTATTTTAATCAAAGGCACTAATTCCAGAAGCAAATGCCGGTAATGTTTGTAGCAACAACCTGTTTAAGACTGTATTTTGAAACTCCAGAAACTTAGTTGTTTTGTAACAGCAAATCAAGAAAACCTACTGCTTGTTTCAACATTGAATGGGATGTTACTAAATGTTAGTTGCTACATCCCATGCTTTGAGCGCAGACTTGTTTAGCAATATAGCAAATAATAAATTTAATACTATATTAGCTTATATTTATTATTATTATTATTGAAATGTAAATATTTTCTGTCACTCTTAAAACATTTTATGACAGACTGGTGATTCTGTGGCCCAATTTTAATAACAGGTGCCCTAGATGTACGTGATCTTTCTTAACTGCCAAATAAGTGAAGAGTTCTACTGTTGTGGCTGCAAATCTGTAAAGTTAAACTGTGGTTTCACTGCAAATTCCAATTTTTACCAATTAACAAAACTTCTGAATCTGAGACTTTGAAGGAGACACTGCTTCTTTTGAGGCTGAAACTTCTTGTACTGGATTTCACAATACAAAGCTTATGTCTTTTAGTAAAAGTTTAGCTTACAATCAAAGAGGTCATAATTACCTTGGAAAGCTCATCAACGTAGGGACATGACAAGAAAGATGGAATACTTTGGGACACTTCTCACAGCAGAGGAGTTCCCCTCCATTTTGACATACAGCACACCAGTCTTCATTGGGATCATCCTCTTTTCTGCCCTCCCCAATATGGGAGGGACCCATCCATCCCGTCTTCCCACTGGACGTCTTCTCCTGCAGTACCCCTGGTTGATCATCTGTGCTGTCCGGTGCATCTGTTCTTAAGACAGCTTCATCAGAAGTGGAATTGTGATTGCTATCTAACAGCAATGAGGTAAGTATGCTTCTTGAAAAGGTGGTCTGTAAGAAAAAACAAAGGAAGTGAGAATATAATATTTATGTGAATTTACACGACCCTAACAAAAGTAAGCTGACCAGAATAACAAATTTGTATGGAAGCAGCCATATCACTTGCAACAGGCATGCCAAAATTACTACTGTAGTATAACATTAGGCAACGAGTCACAAGAAATGAGCTATGAAAGGCTATTTACTGCCCTACTAATAAAAAACCTAATCTTTGATGCCCCAAAAGTCTAGCAACCTTATTTATGTATATTACTGCACTATAATTAGAAACTCTTCTGAGCAACACATGAAAATTTCATGTTTGCAAGTGATTTCCTGCCTTCCCAGGTTTTCAATGGGAAAAAGCAGTCTGATTGCACCAGTTAATTAATTGAATTGGCAGTAGAGCTAATTTGATTTTGAATTTCACCTCTTCCTCTTATTTAGCTTTTTAGTTTTCCCCTGAAAAAGTCCCCAGCAGAATATTAGTAAATTATTTTATTCCCCATAAACGTAAAATATCCTCCACCAAAGTGAAGGAAGATCTTTATAACAGTTAATATTACATTCTGAGGCCGGGATTCCTCATCCGTTTCTTGCTTCACTATAACAATTGGGAAATCAAAGTTCTCATTAGGTGCACTTGACTCCTGTTTAATTCTGATTGGCTCCAACATAACAACCGGGACTTTGTGTGTAGAATCAGCTCCTGGAGGCCTGCTGGAGGAGCCAGAACTGTAAATGATAGAAAGACGCAAGAAAAAGGGCAATTAAGAGTCAGAACTGCAGACTTTTTTAAACACTGATGCTTTCTGAGAGCTCAGGATGCTAATCCATTTTTCTTCTTTGAATCCTGAGCACACTAGTACTATTTTTATAGAATCTAACATCCAAGATAATTTCCTTTCATGTATATTGAAAAGCTGTTACAAAAAGGGATGTTGCAGTTCCGAAACTGAAGAACTACTCATGGTTTGACTATCCATGAGTGCAAGATCTGCAAATAATCCCCATTTCTTTTAGGTCATAGAAAGCACTTCCACTGTACATTATCCCATTTTGGAGAAGATGCAGCTGTATTTTGGGGAAGGTCAGTGTTTCTCCAGAGCTGAACTGATCATTGTGAACCACGCAAGCAAATAAGCCAGATAAAACCACACATTTACATTATCTTGAAAGAGTTTCTTATAGCCTTGCAGCTCTACCAAAACTGGGACCCTTCTTTTGGAACTAGATCTGTCTTTTTTCATGTGTTTAGTCATAATAGGATGAGAATGGACAACGAAACTCAAAAATACAAACTTTTTTTTTATATAATAATGAAGACTTTTAAATCTACCAAAATTAATTCAAGCAGCAGCAGATAGAATCTCATTTTTCTAAATGTATGTAAAAAACTATTCAAACATTTAAACAGTTCATAAGAGTCCTTCACAGATTACCCATGTAAATGGAATAGAGTAAAAGATATTCTATATTAAAAAGCATCTGAATTTCTAATTCAAGTAGAATGAATGTCATCTGATTTTCTCTGCATAAAAGATTAATCTTATGTCAGATGTATGCTCTAATTTATTGGAACACATTAATGGATCTTCGCTCTTAAACAACATTGTGTACATCTATTTTTTCATTAATATTCCATCAATAAGGGATAAAAACACTTGCGTAGACTCTCAGTAGATATCTAGTGCTCACTTAACTAACTGCATTACAGCAGAAAAATCTTAATAACCCTCTTTGTAACATCAGTTGCTTAAATCTGAAGTCATTTGTAGTTTCATGAGGACTTCCGATATGCAACTTTTCCCTTTAGCTGATTTTTCTGAATTTAAAACCTAATTTAGAATTGCCATTCTTTTAATAACGCCAACCTAGCCATTATTTACAGAGTTAATACAGTTTTAGATGCTCTATTAATATATTAAAAATTACTACTTCTAGAACACGCAGAGTGCTGCAATAGCCAGTAGGGCTGGCCCTTAACGGAGAAGGTGAGGCCAACTGACTTCTCTACGCAGTCATGAGAGAAGGGACTGAGACATGTTCTGTGGAACGTTTTCTTCTCTCCCACTTCTTCCTTACCTCTCTCTGCTCCCAACACTGGAGGCACTGGGTGAACGAATCGGAGGGTGTATGTTTGTCACACTGACTCCTCCTAGGGCAGAAGACTCAGATTAGAACAAAACACAGGTCCGTGCCAGATCTGAGATGCGACTCGGACAAGTACACAGGTTTTGGGGTAAAATGTCTCCTGCTGTGTCATTTATTTTACCCACATCTCATTTAATACAAATTCATGAGAGGATGAGAAGCGTGGGATAACAGAGGGAAGGGTCCCATTGCATGTAAGCAGGGGTCAGTGTCTTTGCCTGGCTGACCCCTTCACTTGATCACTGCAGTCTGTTTGTCTTACCACGTTACATTTCTAGCAGATCTCTCAGGAGATTTTAAGCCAGATTTTAAGCCATTTCTCTCAGGAAATTTTAAGCCAGACAAGCTGGTGAGTAGGAAGAGGTCTGAGGCCAGATATGAGAGAGACCAAAGGTCTGGCGACCGGGTAGCTGAAAGACTTGTGAAAGACATTTTCACTGAGCATTGGTCCTGAGAAACCAGCGTGGGCCATTTGTGCTGTATTATCCACCTGTCTCAGCTAATCATCTGGCCAAGTGCATGAACGCCACGCGAGTGCACAAAGGTTGCATGAGCACTTCTTGGGAATTCACCTTCACATAGCTCACTACAGGCCAGACAGGGAACTGGGAGTAAGGAACAGCTGCTGATTGCTACCAGGCACAGCGACAGGAGTTCCCGGGGTCCTTCAGGTCCACCGCGTTTAGCTAACCGTAACAATAACTTCTCTGGCAAATCTGTGTCAGCGCTGCACTACCCTTTCAGTGAAAAAGATTTTCTAATATCCAAATTGATCTACCCGAGTCGCCATTTGTAGTCACTGCCTCCTGTTACATCCTGTCTTGCCTTTTCAAATACTTCCCTCTTACCACGGCTTCTAGGTTTTAATTTGGTATACCCCTAAGAGTTTCATTTTTCTATAGAGTTCTACGTAACTTCCTAAAATCTACTATCTTTTTCCTTCCCTGTTTTTAAGATCTGGCCTCTTACTTTTTTTCACAACATTAATAAATTATTGCCCCAACTCTACCCTCCTACTAGGATTTCTACAACTTTGACTTAATTTTCCTATTTCTCATCTTTGATATAAAATAGAAGTAACTAATCCTGATGTCAGTTAACACTGCCACATTAGATTTTTCCATTACACCACTTAAACAGAGAATTGCACCACGTTCCAATTACCTGAGAGGCCTGGTGATGGTACCGATGAATTTGGTGACTGCACAGTTCTGTTCGAAGGGGGTTTTGGTTGATTCTGCTCTGCAGTGCCGTCCTTCCTTACAACATTGTCCATTGTGATGTTTCCTGAACAATCAATCTAAAAGGTGGGGAAGAGAGAAGCAGTTAGTGTTCGAGGGGAAAAGAAAACCACAACAACCTCCCCAACCGCCCCCCCCCCCCCAAAAAAAACCCCCAAACACACGCCAAAACC
>NW_010392584.1:235710-248040 GCF_000710305.1 Buceros rhinoceros silvestris
CCCAAAAAAAAACCCAAAACCAAGCCCAAAACCGAAAATCCACCCCATGCCTCTGCCATATTGTTTTTTGAAGGTGAAGACCAAAATGTATTTCACCTAACTTTAGGCACCCAAAAAGTGAAGTGGCTACTTTAAAACAAGTCATCTTATATTCTCTAAAAAGAAAAGAAATGGCCAAATCCAGACAGTGCTTTGTTTTAAGATCAGATGATTCTGTAAGAGCAGATTTTTCGCCATCAGCTGCAGAGAAGGTTTATGTCAAACAGGTAGCTTTCACAACTGGAGTAAGAGATGAATTTTTATCTCCACACCTTCTTTTGACATGCTTAAGTTACACACTCTAAAGAAGATAATAAGCAATACACAAACTACCCATTAAACCACTGTTTTTTTTAACAGGACTAGAAGAGCCTCAAAGGTCACTCAATTCCATCTGTCCCACATACCTTCTGGGCAGAGGCCATACATACTGTCCTAAAATGCAAACAGCAAACCAACACTTGTTCTTTCAGTTTTCTGAAATGTTTTTCTCTTCCCAGCCTAGGCCAGACAACTGAACTCTGTTTTAGGGGCTCCCAATTTATCATTCTAACTTTCTGCAAAATTACACGTTCTGGCTTGATAAAGAGAAATGACCATCAGAAATGTAAGGTCTTACGCAATACATAAGATCATGTTTGATAAGAAAATAGGTCACCTTGGTATCAAGTTTTTTTCTCAATTACCCGGACACCTCACAAATCCACTGGTATCAACTGCATTAACCACTGAAATTTCTGTTTAGAAATTTCTGTTAGAATTATCTGAAGTGGATTCAGAAGCCTCTGCTCGATCAGTATATTTACAGTGATCTGGGCCATGTACCTTAATAGCATAAACTGAACCACACAGAAGACTTCATAATACTGTGCACAAAAATCACTGTGCTAAAATGTCTCAATGACTGCAGTTTTAAGATCATGTTGTGTAATTCACCTTCTAAGCCTGACCGGTACTGTGATGTATTCTATGAACCGTATTTAAAAAATAAAACACGTATCTGTGAGTTTATTGGTGAGAACAAAAGACAGGTCAGAGAAACAGGGAGTAACAGCAAGTTATGGCCAAAAAACCATCACATTTCATGTATCTACAAACCTCAGACCTCAAAAATGGGCTTGGCAGTTACTTGAAAGAATAAAGTCAACTAAAACTCAACAGTGTTAACATGGACCTCTGACAAACACATACCAATCAGCAGAAACTATGAAAGAGAAGTTTGAAAGCTTAAGATGATCTTATGATGCTCCTATCACCAGCTCACAGGCATGTTAGAGGATACACGAAGAAAAGAAGTACCAAAAGGAAAGGATATAAGAAATATAACCAGTATACCAAAAATTATTACCTACCAACATAGTCCTTTCAATGAATTCAAAATATATTTTAAAGATGTTAAAAATTTACCAGAAATACCATAAGGAAACCAGAGCTATCTATGGACACTGGTAAACAAAAAGTAAACTAACTAATTTTTGTTATTATCATTATGGGGCGTGGGGGAAAAATATGCAGCATCCAAATAAAACAAGTCCAATTACAATTACAACCTGCAAAGTTATTTTTCTTAGGTATCCTAACAGCTGTCTCCCACAACAGTTCTGAATATTGCCAGGCAATCCTGCATTGTTGTTTTCTCGAACTGTCTCATTTTGACAAACAGAGCAAGAATTTCAGTCTAAAAGGTTTCTACTTTTCATAGACATTAAGATTTACTTCAAGGTAGAATCCATAGGCATTGCTCTTATGTTACACTTACATCAGGAAGAGATGGTAGATTGTAGGAGCTACCCACTGGAGAACTCAGATCTATCACGGGTGGACCGTACGTCTTCCCATCGCATCCGACAGCACTAGTTATTGTGGGGCTGGATGGTGTAGATGATGTGCTGCTTGCAGTTGAAAGGGCCGTTGAAGTCTGTCCGCTACCGATCTGCCACTAATAAGAAAAGATATTAATCCACAATCCAGCATTATTTTTTTTTTAGCAGATTACATCTACTCCATATACTGGTTCTAACTCAGCAGCTAAACAAGCAGCTTAGTTCAGGAAGCTGAATTCAAACATAAAATCCTGATATAGTCTGAAGTTACCTAATTTCAAGAACCAATCTTACATGACAAGGGAAGATGACAAGTAGTTGAAAACCATAAATAGAAGAAATGAAAGTGAACTCTTAAATTCACAGCTATATCTTTATGCTAAGTGTCTATTAATATTTCATGCGGTATTGACAGTGTTGTGGGAGAAGTGTAACAATTTTAGTGAAATAAAAGCATTACAGATCATAGGCTGAATGCACAACTGCTCCAGTGCTTTATTCAGTAAATAGCTGCAGTGTCACTTGGACGCTATCAAGTATTTGATGTTGTACTTCCCATAACGACATAGAGACAATTAAAACATTGAAATGCTGACTGGATCATGTTTAACAACATGATGTGAAGTGCACAATCAAGTCAGACTAAATTTATTTCTCGATTAGATACATGCAGTTTTCAACAACTTTAATGAAATTTCACGGCAACTCCAGGCAAAATTTGACTCTGCTCAATTCCTTTTTAGTCCCTTATTCTATTTATTGGTTTCTAGTTCAGAAAGACGTTATTAGATAATGAAAACGCCTGAAAGAATGACATGCAGACGGGCCAACCTTCAGAAACACAGAATGGAAGTGGCTTAGTTTTTGTTACTACAGGTTCTCTTAGATGCTGTACGGCTTTTTTCAATTTAGTTGTAATTAGTTCTCTGACATCATAAGCGTTGCAGACATGAATGTTATTACTCCACTTCTCAGGTCAGAGATCAGATTGATTTGATTCTTCCCTGCTTACCTCTAATGACATGATGTTCTCTTTCCTTCCACATACCAAACAACTCATGTGTTAATATGCTTTTTATTTTACGCTCAAGATTTGCCTTCCTGAACATCCAGAAAACATGATGGTTTTGCTTCTGCCCCAGTTCCAATTGCTGATTAGCTGGGTATTGATCAGTCTTACTCAGCGAAGGTCCCACAACTGTGGACTTTCTTTTCTCTCCTCATTTGTAAAAGTTCAGATTTGGCATACTCTGGAGAATGGTGGCAGCCATAGCTTTTCAGTCAAGCTTTCACCTGGTTCCTAGTGAAGTCACTAACATCAAGATAAATGGTGGGATTTTCTATTCACTGATCGTAGAGGGCAGCCCACAGCCACATTAAGTTTTGCGTAAGTGGCCAGAAATCACAGTAATGGCAAAGAAGAGAATGAAACACCTACACAGCACACACAGTGGCTCACTCCCTTAATGCTTCAGCTGCTTAGAACTGTCAAAACGAAAGAAACTTGACAGTTACCTCATTAAGAAAACTGGGTATCTTATCGTAGAGAAAAATGCAGTCTCTGATCTAATTGAAAAGCATTCTAGAAACACAATATAGAAGTAAGAAGATATAAAGTGCATTTGATGTTTTACTTCCACACGGCAAGAGAAAAGAGAAAGGAATTCTACCTGTTTTATAGCTTGCTGTGCCAAGAATGCCATTTGCAGTGGGTTGGGCTTTATTGCTTGCCGTGGTAGGTTCTGATTTTGGGGAAATCTCATCTGTTGTGCAGGAAGAGCTGCACCATTGCTCTTGGGGCTATGATTCTGAAAATGAATCAGGCGCGGAGGTGCCTGCATGAAAACAAACAAACAAACAATTCTGTAAGTTAGCTAAATTCTATTCAATATTCCAGAAATTTTCACCAAATGGCCCTTTTAAACTTCTGAAACTCTTAACAAATTAGACTCAAACAAATAGTACCACACCATCTATCTTAATGATCGCACAACATGCTGATTTTCAATGTTAAAAGCACAACCTACTAGATGGGTTTTAATTATTCTGACATAACACATGCAGATACATCACAAGAGCTAGTGAGAGTATTTCTTTCCAACTTTGAAAGTTACGTGGGAGGGTTTTATGCAAAAAAGCCTTGGAAAAACGTTAATGACAGACTCACTTTTTAATCATTTGGCAAAAATACAAAATATGTAGCTCAGCACTATATATGGTTGGATACCATATGGTTATTCTTTTTATGAATAAAAATAGGCTGAATGCTACCACGCATTTTTCCAGACAAGTTTAAAATGCCCATTCAGTTCCGAGTAAAGAAAATGTTCCCTAACCCATTTACACAGCCACGTGCTAAAGATGAATTTATCTGAAGCTATGTACCTAGACTTAATTTCTTTCTCTTTTCTTACCTATCTTTCCTTTCTCCTTCAGTGCCATGGAAAAAACAGTCTTCTCTGGAAATAGTCATAACTTACCTGATGAGAAGCAGGAGGTTGCTGCATGGCTCCTGGCATTCTTGGATTGGGTAAGCTCACTGGACCTGCTTTGCGTTGAGCTTGCTGCCTCTGAGCCATGAGCTGTTGCTGCATGTGCTGGAGTCGGAGCTGAGCTAAGCTTATCTGCGTTGGGAACTTGGACAGCTGATTTGAAGGTAAGCTGCCTGGTGGCTGTAAGTTTGTTTCCATTCCAGGGCTCTTGGGTATATGTGGTGGAGTTTCTTTATCTTCAATCACCAAAGAACCTAGTTTAAACAAAATAAATAAAATAAATACCAAAGTACTGCAGCTAGCAGAAAGCAATTTTTCAAAAATTAGTTCCTTCTATACCATGTGATCACCATTCATTATTGTAATGTAAAGAACATATAAACATGAGACAGAGGACTCCATTTATTTTGTTTGTTTCCCTGAAAAAAAATTGTTGCATTTTATAGCAAACTGTCTTGTGCTGCAGCTTCCTCTATATGGTGGATTCTCTTAGGAAGGTCTCTTGGCCTCTCCAGAAGAGCAAAGGAGAAGTTTCTATGAGAAAGATTATCCTGATTCAACTTACAGAAATTAATGCTGGGTAAGAGATTTTATCTGAAGAGATATATGGTCTGATTACATGAAACTCGCATGTAAACTGCTGGTTACCTCATCCAAGAAATATGAATCCCAGTTAGAATAGAGTTTGATTTGATTCAAGGAATAGCACACTGTTTGTACAGGAAAAGACAAAGACACTTTCTTTGTTTAAAACAGGGTGAAGTAGGGGACATTACAGACTCAGACAGAGAGTTAAAAAATTCCAATGAGGTGTGGAAGGCTGCACACCAGCTTTTCAATACAGCTGGGAGATAGACACCTGGCCCTCCCTAGTCTCCCAAAGATTTAAGGCAGCTTCCCAGGAGTGTTCACCTCATGACACGGGTACACCACACGACAGCTTGACAACCCCTGTTACAGCAGGACTTGAAATTGCTCTCTGACACTTCTCACATCTGTCAGTCTTTGTGGATCATGTGCAGTCTAGCCTGGCTCCTTTTGGTGCAGATTATCTAAAGGAGGAGGAAACTTCCTGCATTTTATATTTCTCTTTTTCACCCCAAGAGCTGAGAAGCTATGCTGGTAGCATCCTTCTAGTCCCCTAACTAGACACAGGCACAGAGGGAGTCTCGGTCAGACAACACACAGCAGTGCACAGCAGGGCAGAAAGCCAACATCAACTACACTATTTTCATATTGTCGATTGGTAATTTTGGTGTTGCATACATTTTAATTATGATTCTACCACACCAGCCACTAGCAAAAATATTAAATCTGCTAAACAAAATGGAAGAAACCTACCAACCTATTGCCTAATAGCCTTATTAAGCCTGTAACAGGTCTAGTCAATGTTTCCCAAAAACAGAGCAGAAAAAAATGCAAATGAATAATACTGCTTCCCATATATGGCTGCATGAAATATTTCACTGCAGTCAAATAGACCTGCTTTATTTTCTTTCTCTAGAAAAGGAATTACCTTGAGAAAGAATGGTATTGACTGCCCTACAATTAACCATCAAACCCAAATTGCACTTTTATTCTGTTCTCTCCAAGTCTAATTACATTTTCAAAAGTCTTTCCAGACTCAACATCTGCAGTATAGCTACTTACCCAAAGGTACCACAGAGAATTATTCCCTTCCATTATTCTATAAAACCATGAGTTATCATACAATTTGTGCAATTAAAACACTTGAAATGTTGGTTTTCTTAAATACATTCTGAAATCTAAGAGAGCTGTCCTGTTAAGCATACAGATGCTATCACACCGTCAGCAATGTGCAGCCTGACTAGAATTTAAGCCATTCCTAAAGTAACTTTTTTCTTTACTCAGAGTTTATTTTATTTTTTCATCAGTGGTTCTTAAATATGGTTTATCTACAGAAATTGAACAGCGTCAAGGTTCCGAATTCTGAAACCAGATAGATAAACATCATCTGATTTTATCTATCACTTAAATACACAAGATGTTACAAGGACTCCTGTTCTGATCTATATAGGTGCCATTTCTACTGTAGCACTTTTCTGAACTTAAGGGAATGTATTTCAGCAGCTCATTAAGTAAACAAATAATAATTAAAAAAGAGCCCCAAAACCAAACACAAGAAAAAACACCCTCTTGACAAACACCATCCCAGTTTTGCAGCAGTTCACAGTTATCACCATACAGCTTTGCCAGTTCACAGTTCATTTCTGGAAACAAGAAATCCACTTTTGATTCCTTTCCCAAAGAAAATTATTTACAAAGAAGGCAAACTTGAAGAGTTTCCCTGCTACCATCCAGTGGCCTGGAGTGTGGGGAAAGAAGCTTCTTCTTCTTAAATCACTGCCATAACACTTTCTTCCTCTGACTTTGTAGCGAAACATACATTTGCACCCCTCTGTATATTTGTAAAGCTGACTGCACTTTCTGAAGAAAGGCAGAAAAGGTCCCACAGGTACCTCACACAGCATTTCTGAACATGACAGAAAAACAAAAATGCCCATCAAGCCAACGGTGAAGAGAGAAAGGAAGCATGACAGCAGTCAAAATCGTGAACAGACTTCTAAGCTTTAATTACTGCTCCTAAGCTGATGAGTTCCCAGGATGCTTATCTCCATTAAACTCAGTCTTCCAGGCAATCACACAAGCAGGATACCTGCAAAACTTCCAGATTCTGGGATACACCAGTACCATAAAACCCTAGCAACTTACAGCTGTAAAAAAAAAAAAAAAAAAAAAAAAAAAAAAAAAAAAAAAAAAAGTGTAAAGATGAGTTTGGAGACTAGATCAAAATCTATTAGGATAATGAAGATGAAGTATATTTGCAACTTTGTTAAAAACATGCTTTCTCCTGAATTCCACCCTACAACTTCATGAAAGACAATCTAAAAGCCAGACAATTGTCAAAAAGTAGTGTTCTCCTCTCTGTTCTTCTATTTTTCTTTGGCATTCTCCCCTCCTCTTCAGCTCAGTTCTCCAAGGCTTATTGTTCAGCATGACAAGGGAGCAAAGAGGGTTCTTAAACACGTTATACTCTTGCTATAGGTTTCAGCTTGGAAAGTGGGATTGAACTAGAAAAAAGGAGTGGAAGATGCAGAATGAGACTGACTGCTGGAATCCTTTCTTAGCACGTGAAGATTATGTTCCTTGTTTCAGAAGCCAGAAGGCATGTGTTTTGCACAGGGAACTGAAAGCTGCTATTTTCACGATCACACACACCATTCAAGCAATGCAAGTTTGTTAATACTTTCCTGTAAGTATTCATAAATAATACTTTTTCCATACAATACACTTTAAATGTTTTCTATAGGTAAGGGAAAAAAAAAAAAAAAAATCTAACAAAGTAAATGTGACAGACAGCCCCTTTAAACAGTTTGGTCCGAGATGGAACATGTTGCTTTGCAAGAAACCGCCGGGCAGTGGGAGTTTTGGAAGCTTTGCAATAAACAATAGATAGCAAGCTTTTTCAGGAGAAGTGGGACAGTGGGAGTAGCGGACTAGTTGCAACCAAGCGGACTCTCCCATGATGAGCTCATAATCACGGGCCTTGTGATCAGATGCCAAGAGATGGGAAAAGGAAAGGCGTTGCCACAACAGTGAGTTTTCCCACATTCTTGAACCTCTGATCGAGGAAGAAGAGTAAAGATGAAGTCAAACAACATCCAAACAGCAAAACGCCAGTAGTGATACTGGGCATGAGCGAAGGTACAGATTATGTAATTGGAAGGTGGAGTTTGGGGCCATCCACACATGCGTACTGGCTGTATGTTATGTGAGGGGCAGCTTTAACCCCTGCTATAAAGGCAGTGCTGTTTGGGCACAGAGACGAGGTAGCTGCATGGCCACAGGAGGAATGAGCGAAGGTACAGATTATGTAATTGGAAGGTGGAGTTTGGGGCCATCCACACATGCGTACTGGCTGTATGTTATGTGAGGGGCAGCTTTAACCCCTGCTATAAAGGCAGTGCTGTTTGGGCACAGAGACGAGGTAGCTGCATGGCACGATGAGGACCACATTGCCTCTGCGGGGATGCCCACAAGGGTCCGTTAACTACCGATGCCTCACCTCTAAAACAATCCATAGTGGGGACGCTGTGGATTTCGGACATCAATTGTTAGCCTAGGGTCGGTATGTATATGAACCAAGGTAACTTCTCCTTTCCCTTTCTCCCCTTAATTCATCATGATGAATTGCTCTTGGACAGAAGGGAACACTTATTCTGCCCTCGAATGCCCACAGGGTGCATCGCTAGTTGTCTTAATCATAGTAGCAGTAATTCTAGTTGTAATACTTTGGAAGCCTAAATTCTAACTGTCTGTGTTTTATGTAACTCCATGTTTAGTCTGTTTTTGGATAAAATAAACTCTGTTACACTTGTGTGTCTGTTTGTGTGCAAGTCTGTGATTTTAGCCACCCCGGGATCCTTCGGACCTACTGGAACAGTGAACCAAGAAATTAATAGCACAGAGGCTATTTATCTTCACAAAAAGTAAGCTACTTTCAAATCAAGACACCAAAGAGTGTGAGAAAACCATCATACCTAGATTGAAAATATTTTGAGCCCAGAAGCTAGGATCACAGTGAAACTGGATGGTATTGTTAGTCACTGGTGACGCATCGCACCTTGCTCGGAGAAGATACCGTAGTCGATATGTAATCTAGAAGAGGAACAAAAGAAGATTTTTTTTCTCTGGGGCCAGAGCCTTGTATCCAAGCACCATAAAAAGCCTCTACAAAACAAACAAATAATCTCAACCCCAAAATCACCAACAAAAAATCCCTGAACAAGCCCCTAGAGAACTGAGGTTAAAGACAGAGAAATTTGTCCGAGCTACAAATAAAACAGGTATACTTAACATCTTTCCCTTATTCCTAAAGTAGTTTTAAAAAGCAATCAACTAAAAGCCTAAAAAAATTAATTCTTCTCTCCTGTGGAAATAAATATCCTTCCACAAACTTGGTCATTACATGCAATGACTTGAACTACTTGCAAATCAAGTACAGAATCACGTAACCATGTTGTTTCCCCACAGCTCCCCCAAACGTAGGGTAGTCCATTCATTTTTCTTTCAAAGAAAAGTATTCCATCCTTTTGGCAACAAGTATCACGACAGGGAGTTTTCCTTTGTAATAAATGAACAGATTTTATAAACTTTGCCTTTGAAAACTCTCAGATTCAAGCATATTTTCAGACTCTCCCAACACCTTGGAAGGATCACACTATGATTACATTCCGCAAGCAGAACACTGTATCAAATGCTCAGTATTTATCCAGTTCCTAGAATGAAAATATTTTCTTGTAGTTGTATCACTAGAAATGTTAACACAAGTACTAATTTTAGAATAACACACAGCAAATACACAAAGTACTTTAAAGAGATCAACACTTATTTTTCTTGAATAATAGATAATT
Organism: Buceros rhinoceros silvestris; assembly: GCF_000710305.1. Taxonomy (NCBI): domain Eukaryota; kingdom Metazoa; phylum Chordata; class Aves; order Bucerotiformes; family Bucerotidae; genus Buceros; species Buceros rhinoceros. The sequence continues at coordinate 245,500 of NW_010392584.1, forward strand.
TCCTGGGAAAGTTAAGAGACATACTTGGCAAAATCATCTTACCTCTTTAAAATTATAGTAGTTATCTTTTACATAGGAGTTTTATAATAGCATCCAGTTTTCAAGTTTTTTCCTTCAATGTTAGGCAGATGAGTTTTAGATCAGATACAAAAAATGTTTAGCAAGACTTAAGTTATTTTAACAACCATGGAAAATTTATAAGCGCATTACTATTTTGAATATAGTTTTTCTGTTCTTCTGTTACACATTTCTGTGTAAACTACCAGAATCAAGCATATCACGCTACAGGAATTCTAGTCACAAATACTGGGTGCACACAGTTCTTGTCATAGTTTGCTCCATATATTCCTCCTGTTGTGGACACATACGTATTGTAGATAAACTCATGACTATACTAACAGTGGTAGTTACCAAAGTTTTGTTCATGCTAGAAGACCAGGCTGGGAAACTGATGTTTTCCTGCAAACTGCTGGGTGTGCTGCTTCCCTCAGGTACAGACATTGCCTCCTAGCTGTCACTGCATTTAACTCTGCTGGGCATTCCTCCCGCCTAGTTTCAAGTGGCTGGATATGCTGGAGCAGAAGTCTCACGTGCTCCTCTATGAATGACTGTTCAGGAACAGATTTTCCAGATGTCCACAGACAAATTAGCTACTCAACTGCCAAATAACACCAACTTTCAGCAGAATAAAGCTCAGCTTTTCTTTTGAAAAATATTTCTCATTTGCTCAGGCTTTATAGGCTAGATGGTCTTTTTCTTCAACTGCATAATGTTTATAAGATTAAGCCGTCTGCAGCATAACTTGTTTTCCTACATAGCAGGTGTCTTTGTGGCATCATTAAGCAATTACAAACAACATGACTCAGTTTGATGTCCTTTTTCTCTCTTCAGTTAAAAAATATGACTTGCTAAGGTAGTATAAGGCAGGCCAAATGGATTTAACTATTTGAAGTAAGTTCATAAAACCAAGTAATATTCTACTATCTGCTATAGCCTGCAGCATTTTAATGGGCAAAAAACCCCCTCCAAAAACAAACAAACAAAAAACCCCCAAACCCATAAAACAACAACACCAAAAAACAAACAATCCCACAGTACCTCCCAGGAGGTTCTCAGCTAAGAAATGAGGAAATAAAGAAAACACTCTGTGATCCAGTTATAGGAATTGGAAAAAAGGAATCTAGCCTCTTTTCACAACATTGCCACAGGTTTCTGTCATCAGGCTAATACAATCTAGTAACCCTTGGACAAATCATGGTCAGCTTTTGGTTTGGTTTTTTATTTCAGGTCTTTTAAGATTTCTGTTCATCATGAGAAGTCAGCTTAGTGAGACCGCATGTCCTCAGATCTTAATTAAATGTCTTCATAGCATTGAAACATTTAGCTTCATAACTGCTTGTATGGACAAGCAAAAGCCTCAGCTTCATTTCCATTAATTTTTGAAGACTGTAATGCAAGATGAGTCAGACAGAACATAGCGATACATTATTTTTTACATTAAAATGCTGGATATCAGACTACAGCATATAAATACCATGTTTCTCCAAACTCAGAAGCCGTAACAGGTACTGAAAAGGACCTCAATTATGATGTAGGACACATAACATTTTTCCCAGTGTTTCATGGCTTCATGGTTTTCACCCCAGAGAAAAGGAGTTGTTCCTGCTTCTGCAGATCTACAAGATTTCTACGTAGTGTAGCAGGAGAGAATCATGACTGGAGAGCTAAATTATTAGAAAAATTCTGTATTTAAGAGAAAACCATGAAAAAATATATACAAATATTCCAATTAGTAGAAAGTCATTAAGAAGTCTAATTCCCTAGCATTATTCACAAGCGTAAGTGTACATATCTGCCTTTACTGTAGTCTTTAAGTAAATGGAGAGAACTATCTTCCTAACCTTACCAAGCGTTTACTGTACAGTAGAGCTGTGCTGCTCCCACTGGAAACTGCCCATTTGGAAAAATTCATGACGTGTTCCAGCTGTTTAGAGAGACCTGCCACTTCCTGTTGTTGATGCAGAAGTTTCATCCGATGCTCTTTTGCCAGAGTCTGCAGGTAGAAAAGCACTTCCAGTCAAAGGGCTCAATTTACAGTTAACAGGCATTAGCTTTCATATTTGTAATTCACCATGATCAAGCGGTTTCACTAAGCTCTTTTAAAGAGCACCCTTGCCCCCTGCCTGCAGCTATTAAACAGAAAAGTCAGTATACATTTATTCAAGATATCAGGACTTTCTGTGCAGATTCACATTTTCTCTCACAACTGATCTTCGTATATCTGTGCGCCTCTCTATACACACACACACTTTTTAAAAACAGAATTGGAGACAATATTTGGATTGCTGAATTTACGAAAAATTCTGGTGGAAAGACTTTTCATGCATGATACATAGAATTATGACTTGCAAAAGCATGGAGAAAGAAACTGAGCTCAGAGAAGACTTGATTTGTGAAGCAGGGAATGCAGATAATAATTACAAACAAAAGAACTACAATTCCCCAACCCCAAACTCTTCTCTTCCTTGCCCCACCCGCCCA
>NW_010392585.1:0-4568 GCF_000710305.1 Buceros rhinoceros silvestris
CTCGTCACACCGAGAGCCGGGGCCGGGAGTTTCTGGCGCCTTCCCTTCAGCGCTGAGGGGTTGCCCGGGTGCTTTGCAGAATAATCCGTTGAGCGGCTCGGTGTGCCAGCGAGGTGGAGCACGGTACAGGTGACACAGGCAACAAAGGAAGGACAAGGAATGAGAGAATGCCAGGCTCAGGGGCACAGCTCTTCGTGCTAGTTCTAGCCTGACTATCCAGGTACTGTTGCTAATATTCAGTCTTTTTTTTTTTTTTTTTAAGGACTGGGCAGCTGATAAGAAATGAAAAGATTTTTGAAATGAGTAGTTTAATATCAGCTCGAGGTCTTGTGGGCATTGCCTGGACGCTGTCCCTGCGTTCTGTGCCTTTCTCCTGCGGGCCATGTGATGTGGGGGGAAATCTGAATTTTATACCTCTGGATTACAAGGTAGTTTATGGGATAAAGCGGCTCTTTAATGAAGACAAGTGAGGAAGTTGTGGTGCTTGTAAGAACAAAATGCTATCAGAGGTGTGGAACAGTCCAAATGTACTTGTGTTCCAGGAAAAAAATGTTTAATCTTGGAACGCTTGGAAAGGACGAGATCATCGTGTCTATAAGAAATCATTACCTTTTATTAAAACAACTCGCTGTTACTGACATGTCATGATTTGGAGGTGGGGGACACTTCTACTCTATTTTTGACACAACAGGAGTTGGGGTATTTCTCAGTATGTCAGTTGCTGGCAGCTTAATTGTCTTCATGTCTGAGTTATTCTAGAATCACAGGCTGGTTTGGGTGGGAAGGGACCTTCCAAGCTCCCCCAGTCCCACCCCCTGCAGGGAGCAGGGACATCTGCACCCAGAGCAGGGGGCTCAGAGCCCCAAGGGCCAACCTGACCTGCCATGGGGCCAGCGACGGGGCTGCTCCCACCTCTGGGGGCAGCCTGCGCCAGGCTCTGCCCACCCTCAGCACCAACAATCTCTCCCTTCTCTCTGCTCTGACTCTCCCTCTGGCAGTGGAACCACCAGCCCTTGTCCTGTCCCCACAGCCCCTGCTCTCGCACAGCCCCTTGCAGCACTGACAGGCTGCACTCAGGTCTCCCCAGAAAGAGGGACATGGTGAGCTACTTAGAAACAGCCCCTCCCCAGCTCTCGCACAGCCCCTTGCAGCACTGACAGGCTGCACTCAGGTCTCCCCAGAAAGAGGGACATGGTGAGCTACTTAGAGGTGCAGCACAGCTGCGGAGAGCTCAGCACCCTGTGCTTTCTTCCTTTCTTCCACTATGATCCTCTCCTGAAGTTCAGGGGTAATAGATCCTAATAATCATCTCTGAGATGTCAGGGCATTTCACCTGTTCTGTTATTTGGGGCTTGTGCAGGTGTTGGCTGTCACTCGCCTGTTTTCATTGTTTAGATGGAAATTCAGAGTCACAGCTAACCTTGTGGCGTGATCAGCTGGAGACCTTCATCTCACCCCGTGTGAATTCAGTAGTTTTGTGCAAATTTGAGAAACAGTCTGTTCAGATAAAATGGCAGTGTTTGAGGGGGAGCAGAGCACTGCCTTGGGAAGCTCATGGTAAACCCAGTCATTGTCTGTGTCTTCTATTCTTCTTTTCCCCCTCTTTAGCACTTCTACTTTCCTGTAGAATGCCAAAATAATACCAAAGAGCGCCTGTGTTTTTGTCGGAACCTGGAGGCCTGCGGTACCATTTGTGTGGCACCGTCAGTTTTTTGGGGTACAGTGTGTGAGCCCCTTTTCTGATTTCCTGGCTTTTCTCTAGTCACCACCAAGTGCAGACAGTTGATCAGAGGGCCTTTGGCTCTTTCACAGAGGTGACAGCTCCATCTTCCAGACCTGAGGACTTCTACCTTTTTTTTGTCACGTCCTTGTGTGTTCTTCTCCCACCCAGAGGATTATTCAGAATTATTTGGGAGCTCTGACTACTACAGACAGCAAAGCTTTGGACAGATGTTGTGTAAGAGAGCAACACACTTCAGGTCATCTGCGATTTCTTCCAGCAGCTTTGCGCAATAGGTGACTGCTTTGTGGAAAAGGCCTTTTACTAAGCTGAGCTGAACGGGTGGTTGTAGAAAGTGCAACGTTTGGTGTTAGTTGCAGGGGGTACTACTACGTTACCACTTCCCTTAGGATTGAAAGCATATGATACCCATGTTTATTAAATTAGAGGTCATCAATCATAGTCATCTTCAGCAGCTTCTTTGCTCCATTAGGTGTCTGTTTAAATTGCTACAAAACCCCTGAATTGTTGCAGCTTTGACTTAACTAGATGGAAAATTTCCTTTAGGTGGAAATACAGGCACCTGGAAGCAGCCGAGCTAGAACATCGCCCTCCACATTGGGCATACGGGTGTAGGAAAACAAATCCCGTTTGCTGAACTGATGTACCGTGTTCAGATGATCTTAGGCTGATGAAATTGTCCAGAAGACGAGAGCAGTTGGTCCTCTTTAAACTTGGAGAAAACCATTAGGTGTCTGTTTAAATTGCTGCAAAACCCCTGAACTGTTGCAGCTTTGACTTAACTAGATGGAAAATTTCCTTTAGGTGGAAATACGGGCACCTGGAAGCAGCCGAGCTAGAACATCGCCCTCCACATTGGGCATACGGGTGTAGGAAAACAAATCCCGTTTGCTGAACTGATGTACCGTGTTCAGATGATCTTAGGCTGATGAAATTGTCCAGAAGACGAGAGCAGTTGGTCCTCTTTAAACTTGGAGAAAACCATTGATCACAAAATTTGTGACAGTTAACCCCCTGCCGCACTCTTAATAGAAATACCCAGAACAACTCACCTTAGATGTTTTTGGAATCTTAGGAAGATTTGGGTTGAGCGTGTGAGTGTTTGGTGTTCCGTCTTCTCCATGTTTTATTGCCAGTGGAGTAGTATAAGTGTTGATTGGCCATTTAGTCTCCAAATCAGACTGTATTTTTTTAACTACATCATTAGGCTCTACGTAGGCTCTAGCGACAGATGGTATGAAATAAATATTAGCACAAACTCTGTCTTGCATTTTGTGTTATGACACTGAATAGTTTTATTAACAGAATAACAGAAGTCAGAGCCCTGCTAACATCTTGAGGGGTTTTCTTACCAATTCATCACTATTCCAGAACCTAGAGAAGTCTTACAAAGTTCGTCCAGAAGCTTTTGGAGCCACACTTTGTATCTCAGCTTTCTGTCTGAACTAGGTGAGGACCTTTATTGCCACCTCGCATAAAACCTAAATATTCAGAGTGAGGCTTTGCACAGTAAGCCATGGCTTGTTTGGGGTTATCTCCCTGCATCTGACAACGTGTCCTTATCTGCTGCAACTGCTTTTGTCTTTAGCAAGCAACAAATGAATAAAGCCTCCCATCTCATGGCTGCTACTTGGGGTTCGCTAGATAGTGATAATGTCATGAGGGGGTTGGTTTCACACTGGTTTATGCCATTAGCAAGGTTAGATTCGGAATTAGGCACTACATTAGAGACAAAGAGTAAAAATGCAAGATGAGGAGGAAGACTTGAAGTATTTTCTTCCCTCCTCCTGTCATGTGCTTTCCACTTGCCAGTAACCAGTGGAGATGGAGAGTGGTGGAACAGCTTTCTGCTTGTCCTGTGTCTTGCGTTCATGAGGCTGGCAAACACCCAAGGTAGAAAGCACCTTTTTCCCCCCTCTGAGCCTCAGAAGGTGTTAAACGCTCAGAACCCAACTAATGCTTTGCACTTCCAGGAGTATTATTGTGGTAGAAAGCTTAGAAAGCTCCACTGCTTGATGACAGCAGAAATGAGCTTCCTCAGGCAGGGACATTTCCTGTTGCTCCCCTTCTCTTTCAGAGCCTTTTCCATTAGTCGACTTATGGCTTGTTGATGGCAATACCTTCCCCTCGGTTATGTTCGTTTCAAGGTTGTGTGCTACAAAGAACACTGACGGAGGGACATCAGCTGTCTGTGGTGCTCTGTGCTGTTCTTACTGCCAGCCTGATGAGAGAGGGAAAATGGAAAGTTGGTTAGTGATATCCTCCTTCTAGGGTGGGTAATGGTAACCCACTTGTCTTGGGACTTCAGGAGGGGACAGGTGTCTTGACAACCGTATTACCTTTCTGCAGATAAAAAAGATGTTGTTTTTTGACTTGGAAACAACTTGTTCTTTGCTTGGCAGTCTCTTCAATTCTCCGGATGACGTGGTAAAACATTAATGAACCTTAATTGCAGTACTCGCTGTGGTTCTGCAGCTCTAAATAGTTGTACTTGTACGCAAACAGCGTTCTGGTCATTCTCTGATTTCTACTCCTGCTGTTCCCTCACTGTCTCTTTTCTCCCAAAGAAAAATTATTTCCGTGAAGGAACTGGCATATGGTTTTATTCTGTTAATTTTGTGATATGTGGTGATGGCCAAGAGGTGGCAATACAGACCGTTGAATGTTTCGTGTGTCTTCACAGTTTAGCCACGACAAAAACCTGTTCCCCAGCTGGGGACCTGGGAGTGAGCCTAGTTTGAAACTGGCTTTTTTTCCTGCATGTGCTGCTTTAGGTGTCACTGATGAGCGGTAGCACTCAAACACGCTCTTTACCCACGCTGAATCC
>NW_010392585.1:4666-6788 GCF_000710305.1 Buceros rhinoceros silvestris
TGAGAACTGTGAGTAGGTGTTGACAGTTCCTCTGCTTTTAGCCCGTGAAGGGCCTTTGCGTGTTTTGAGGTCACGTTCCTTCTGGCGGTACTGCAGATAAGTTGGGTTTCTTGGTTTAAGGTTGGCAAATTACCGTGAGCTCGTGAAGATTGAAATAGAAATTACCAGGGTTCTATTAATAACGTATGGAGTAGGTTTGAAATGTCCTGCAGACCTTTAGAAGGTTTCTGGAGGAGATGTGGATTCCTGTAGAAGGAATTTAAACTTGATAGGCAGTGGGCCGGCTTGTCTTAACCTTGGTGAAGAAGAGCTGGTAGAAGAGCTTCTAGGGTTTTTTTTGCTAGGCTCTGGAATAGGCTTTTTTAGCTGATGAAGATCTGCTTAGTTACGTCTTTAAGGGATAACCAGTAGATCAGAGCTGAAGTTTACAGCTCCACTTCTCCATTTAGCTTAAAGGGAGCGTCATGTTGTGCTGAACATCTGTGCAGGTGCTTCCTTGAACTCAGAGCTCATCCTAAAAAAGATTCAAGAGGAAGCGCCTGTGAGCATGCGCAATTTTAGACCTGCAGATTAAAAGGGAGGACTAGTGGCTTTTGCAATAAGCCTCTTTGGCTCCTAAGGGCTGGAGTTCTTGGGCAAGCATGGCTCTTCTTTCCCAGAACAGGTTGCCTCGCTAGAGGATCACAAATACCCTTTGTTTTGGGCGTCCACCCAGGGTAAAGGGAGGCTCCTTCAGGCGCTCTGGAAGCTTCTGTAGGTCTGATTCTCAGAGTAAAGAGGTGAGGTTGGTTTTCCATGGGAAGGTCTTATTTCAACAGCTTGCTCTGTCCCTCAGTAGACTTTGATGTTTGTATTGCAGCTGCCTTAATGATATGGTTTAACTTGAGTATGACATCAGGGCTCACAAGCTACACAGGTTCTTCTAGCCATCTGTACTTGGCTTTGTTGGAATAAAAGCTGTCCTGATCACATGGCATATGTTGCTGGAGAGTATAGAAGACTTAAATCTTAATTCACATCCCAGTAGTGTGAGTAACATGTTGCTAAGGTCTAATTTTAGTTAATTTGTTGGGATTCCTTGCTGAACCTGTTGCTGAAGGCTTGATAAATCATACAAGTCCCAAATTTCCGGATGCAGAATAGAACTTTTTTTCAGCTGTTGGAGGTAATGTGTTTTTCCTGACTAATTTTGTTGTTAATAGCCAGCGGATGCACCCTTTTCCTCCTGCCTCTGCGTGGTAGTCTTGCAAAGCCCTGGGGCATTCCACAAAGTTCTGCTGTGTGGATTCCTAATGAAGGCTTTTGGTTTTGCTTGTAAATGACTGACTGGTGGCTTAAATGAGTCTTTGTACTTTATTTCACTTATTAAAAATGCTGGTTCTGATTTTTTTTTTTAAGAAAAGACAAATACGTGTATGTCTTCTCTACGTTGTTTGCACTAGAACTTGAGGAAAGCCTCCTCCAGTGCCTGTGACTCAGAGTAGGTTTGTGAGTGAGAAACTGAAAGTGAAACAACCTTATTTTCTGCTGCTGAGGGAGAAATACGAAAAGCAGCAAAAGCATGAATATTAATCAGAGCATTTCACCAGAAATTATCATTTGAATATTGATGACATCTGAAAAGAAACTTTAATAATATATTTAATTTCGCTGAATTCCTTTCAAGGAGAAAAATAATTCTTAATTCAACCAGTTGTATTTGTACCCTCATCATGTAGAAGCAGGAGATGTGGTTCAGAGGGAACGATGCCCCTTGTCACGGTGTGGGGGTCGTTCCTGCCACGCTGAGGTGGCACTCAGTGTCTCACTTCTGACAGGTGGCTTTTTCACTACTGACACCAGGAGATATCCCTGCTCTTGAATGTTCCAACCTTACATCTCGTCCCTCCCAAGCCGGGGCAGGCAAAGTGAACCAGCTAAATGCATAAACAGAAGCTTCAGCACAAGTCACTTAGAACTAGGGAGGATTTTCTGCTTTTAAATAATTCCTAACTGGTCTGTGATAAAAATGTCACCTGGATTATGGTATGTAGGTTCTACAAACTTTCCACTTTGGTAATTTAAGCTGTTTAATATAAAATTGGTGATTCCAAATGTGATACAGAATCACGGACTGGTGTGG
>NW_010392586.1:0-887 GCF_000710305.1 Buceros rhinoceros silvestris
CCTCCCTGCCCGGCAGCCTCCCTGCCCGCTTCCACCGGGCAGGGCACGCCCGGCGCTAACGAGGGCGCTAACGAGGCCAGGGCGGGACGCCGTCCCAACGCCTTAGGGGGCGCGTCCCCGTGTAGCAACCCAGGTCTGCACTGAGAAACTCCGAGCCGGATTTGCGAGTTTCTTGGGCGGGAACAGTTGAGGAAGGGAAAAAAAAAAAAACACCCCACACTTTTAAAAATAATTTGGAGAAATAGGAACCCGGGAAGGGCTACCGGAACAAGAGGCGGGAGGACTCAGCGCTGCTTTGAATGGGTTGTTTCATCCAATGCTCGAGTGGCTGAGTTTTCCCTCTACGGCTCAGGGGATGAGAAAGACCCTGAAAGGGCCACACACCAAAAAAACCCACCCAACTGAGTGTTTCTGCCTTTTTTTTTTTTAAGAATATAATCGACTGCCAAGCAATGATCAGAGGTTTGGGGGGGGATCTGCTACACAAACGGGACGTTAAAACTGCACTGAAGTTTGGGTCTCGTTTATCACAAATATTTGAAATCCCAAACCCCGACGAAACTCTTTTTTAAGACAGGAGCAAGACAACCGCGTCCCGAGTTAATGGATGCGGTCTGCAGCAGAAACCTTTTAAACAAAGCAGTTGGAAAACTTGTTCGTCCAAAGCATGGAACCGCAATTCCAGAAAGGCGGCGAAGCGACACCCTCCCCTGAACAGAGCAGCTCTCACAATCCCTGAAGCCAGGCAGAGAAGAGAAAGAAAAATCACTTAGGAAAACAGATTTTTCGCTAATTTTAATTACCCAGCTACTCTCTTTACACGTAAATGAGGGACGAGCAGCCGGCTGCTCTTTACAAGCGAACAAACTTGGGGGGGGGGGGCGACG
>NW_010392586.1:962-10061 GCF_000710305.1 Buceros rhinoceros silvestris
ACGGGTGGGGGGGGGGGACCGGGACGACACTCAGCACAGATTCAGGTATCTCACCCACACGAGTGCACAGCCGGCTCCTTTCTCCTCCGCTTCCTTCCCCGGAGATGAGGATCCAGCCCGCGCCCGGAGCGGCCCCGTTCGCTCGCAGCATATGGGAGCCCTCGGCCCGGGGAGCCAATCGGCTCCGCCCCCTCCTCCTCCTCCTTCTCCAGCGGCTCTCCGGGCTCGCCCCCGGATTCCCCTGCTCTCCTCACATGGCCCTCTGCTTACAAACGCCCTGCCCCTTTGGGATTATCCATGTTCCCGGTGTGCAAGATTCGTGCAACTTTTTTTTTTACCTCTTCCTCTCTCCCGAGGAGGTGGTGAGGATGAGGCTGCAGCATCTTGTATTAACACAAAGTGCTGAAAGAAAATGTTTCTTCGAAGTTCAAAGTTACTTATATCTTAAAAATATCATAGTGGACAAGATAGAAGTTTAGCTAATTACTGCTCTAAGTCTCCGAGGTGCTAAATAACATCTTATTGTTGGGTAGTTAGTTCGCAGGTCACAGTGAAGCGTGTTTCTTTCTTTCTTGTGGAAATCTTGAAAGGAGGAAGGAAGACTGGAGTCTAGGGGTTTTTTCGCTTTCACCTTCCCCGCAGTCCTTGGTGACTTATTTGTATCATTTGGAGGGGAATGAGGGGTTCATTGAAGTCCATCAATAACAAGTCAGTCTCCGTGATTGGTAGATTGAGATAAGAGTATTGAAAAACCAAACCAAGGTAAATGCTATAAATGTACCTTCTTTGAATACACTTTTGCAAAACTTTTGTAAAGAGAACAACTAGGTTAAGAAAGTTATTCAAATTATGTTGAAAAGGTCTACAACACTCTGCCTTGTATGGTTTGTTGGAGATTTCTCACTGAACGTAAATATCAAACACAAGCCCATTGTGTGTCTTCCATTCTTTCACATGACCGTGATTGATTTGAATCATTCCTGACCTCATCATTGACTTCATAGAAACTTCACTATTGCATATCATGACAATTAGTGTCTCTCACCTCACCACCATAAATCTGACAACATCTTTGTGAGCGGAGGAATTGTTTTCTTTTTACCCACAAGAGAGAAAATCAGAGATAGGCATACTGTTGTCAAGGGCACTCAGCAAGAGTAGAGTAAGGATAAACCTGAGCAGTTCACAATCCCTGCAAAAGGATGTGTTGCTTTGTAATACAGGTTTTGTTTCCGGAAACTTTAAGGCATAAGGAGTTCCCTGCTTGATCCCTCCTTTCTTCTGTTGTATGTCTTAATATGACTAAACACTTCATAGCGGCCTTCCCAGATTTCTCTTCCTGTGTGATTCTCAGTAAGACAAAATATGTCGTTTGTTACAATGGGCAGTTCACCCTATCAGGAGGAGTTTGTAGGTAATTGTGTAAATTCGTCGCGTTGTCTAAGCAGTGGTTAAACAACAGTAGAAATGACTTACAAAGCATCAGTCATTTTTCTTACCAAAAAGTCAATTGCCGATTCCTTTCCCAGTTCACAAATGTAAGTTCTTTCATAAGTTTATTCTTCATTCTTTCTTGTAGGTGTAATTAAATTAAATCAGTGATAAAATGGTCCCTTTCAAAATGAGAAATTCTCAATGATAGATATTTTAAAAAATGCGGAGCACTGATTTCTTGGCTGGTGATAGCAGTTTTTCGTGTTTTGATTTTCAGTTGAAATTGGTAAACCAGAGAGGAAAAAAAAAACCACTTGGATTTTTCCTTCCACAACTAACTGTAAAAAAAAAAAACAACTGCCAAAAAACCACCCCAATCCATGATTCATTTATGCTTCAGCCAAATACGTCTGCAAGGATGCAATTTTAACTTAATATTTTTAACGTGTAGGAGCCCAGCTTGTCAAATGCAAGCATGGAAAGGTCTCAGTTCAGAGCCTTCCAAAGTCAAATGTTCCAAAGACATTTAAAAATTAAAATAAAAATATTTCTGTGTTATCTGTGTCTTGATAATGGATTTCCAGAAAATACAGCTACAAGGAGACACATTTTCAAAATCAGGAGATACCTTTAAAATTTAAGGTGTGCGTATAGGGAAACCAGACATAATTACAAGGTTCTAGGAACAAGTTCCATAAAAAGCAGAGTCAGAGGTATTTGAGTTATTGAACAAAAGTTACTGCTTCTAATCAGCACTACAGATAGACTTAGTCCGGTGTGACTGAGTTTGGCTTACGTTTGTGTCCACTTTCCTCCCAAAAAGTGACGTCTGCTTAAAGCATGAACGACCTTTCCTTTGAGCTCGCTAATTTTCCATCCTGGTTGATGTGAATTTTCCCCAGTTTAAGAGGCATCTCTGTCAGTGAAGTAAGCAGACTTCATCCTGCTTCTGACCTGAAGTTACAGTGGGAGAGTTTCTGTTTGCATCACCTGGGGGATTTTATTTTCCAGTAATAACAAAACAAAACAAAACAAAACAAAAAGACTTCCTGTCTTCTCTTTCGTTTTTTTCTTTTTTTTTTTTTTAAACTAGGACCCTGTCAGACCCTGTTGAGGTAAAAACTTATTTAGAAATAAAGCTCCTCCTCTTCTTTTTCCCCCAGTAATGTCGTTGGGGGGCGGGGTGGCGTGGGTTTAGAGCACCACCCTTATTTACTTATAAATTAAATCTTTAACTTCCCATCCCCCCCATACCGTGTCCCTTTTGGCCTCAGCCCTGACAGAGCTGCAGAGCAGGTTGCATGTCTAAACCAACAAAAAAGGAAACACCACTATCAAGCACTGTTCTGAAGAGCACTTCACCAGGTCTTCAGAGGTGTTCAGAGAGGAAAGTGATTTATTGGCACTAAGAACTGCTCGAGAACGGGTCTGGGAGAGTGGAGTCCAGGCACCCAGGAATGGGTTTTTAGCCAGGCAGATCCCTTGCATGCGTACATCCACCTGGGACAGCTGGCCTCACCTCTGGCTGGAGGCTTCAGGAACTGAAGGATAATAATGAGTTTATATGATTCCAGAGAACAGGGAGAAATATCTAGATTTTACATTTTTGTAGAATTAATTACAAGTTCTGCAAATCTATGTTAATCTGCTCTGCTCTTGCTTCCTGCTCTTGGTGTGAGCAATGTCCTTTTAGCTATTCTTGCCCAGTGAGAGAAAAAGGTTGGAGGGAATTTCCCTCAAGCCATTTGTTTCTAGAAAAGAAAACCTAATACAGAAGCCTATTTAGCAATGAAGTATTTTTACAAGGAGGATGGGATCAGGGATCTGACATTTAATGCTTCTGAGCCTTTGAGTCTGCGTGGATCTGTGAGAAAGTCACACAGTGCTCTCAAAGGAGTTGTGATAGGTGTCTCTGGCCCAACTGCTGCCTTCTGCATCACATGGACCGATTCGAACAGGACGGACTAGTGTGATCAAACAGCATCTGTGTGCCCTAACTGTTGCGTTGTCCAGTGCAACCCAGTATACAGAGTCTGGGCCTAAGATTCACGAGAGGAGGTATTTAATCTATGTAAAGAGGATTTTTAAATCCAGAGCGCAGCTCTGTTTGATAAGCCAAACCAGAACCCTCCTTTCCAAAATCATAATGTTGGACTCTCATCGCCTTTCCAATAAGGTGGCCTTTGAAATGGTCCTGTTATGTTCTAACTGAGATCCTTTTGGTTTGCATTTTCAAATCTGTGTACCCATGAGATGTGTCTTGTATGAGAAATCTGATGGCGTTTCATAATCACATGACTCTGAGCTTAGACTGCAAGGATGAAATAGTTGGGCATCTTCGATAAAATCAGGCGGAGGACACCCTTTCTAGTTCATTTACAGAAATGGCTGCGGGCAGCCTGTCTAGATGGTATCATAGCAAACTGACCAAAGTTCCTGGAGTCCTTACTACTGCACTGCTTAACTACATTAACGTGGTAATTGGCAATTTATTTTTGCATGTTATTATGGAGAGCTGATTTGGTCAGATGTTCTGTGGTATCGTATTATGAAAGGAAATCTGATTCATAGGTCTGTTCTGATGGTTTCACAATCAATCTGAGCTCATTTTGGGCTGCTGCTGTCCTTTCTTCCTCTTTCTCTCTGCACACCCACTCCATGCAGTCCATTTCTATTCCTTGTACAGCAGCAGCTCTGCAGCTAGTATGACTTCCTTTCTTTTTGTGAGGTTAATTTTGAGTTGAGTCGACTCATCTTGCTCACCAGTTTATCTGAGTGTCCATGCAGGTGTACAATCACTGCCAAATGCAAGGAAGGAGGTAGGATGGAGTGACTGGGAGCATGCCATGGTGCATATTTTTTCCTTCAAAGTTATGAAGTGCAAAAACTCATCAAGAAACTGCATCCAAAGAGTTGATATTGATCCCTGTCAGATATGAAATGGAATTGCCTGTAAATGTGGTTGATTGTCTTCGGATTAGATTCACCCCTCATTTTTCTAGTCCATCTTGCAACAAGGGCTGAGACACCTCAGTAGTCAATGTTGATGCTTCCCATTGAAAACACAAAAATATGACATCTGTTCCTGGGCTTTCTGATGATCTCTTTTCAGATGTCTCTGTTCATGAGATGATCCCCCAGACCTTGCACATCTTATTGTTTTTTTCATCAATGAGTCACCAATGTGTCCTTGACAGTGATCACTTACAAGCACAGTAACATGCATATTGAAGTGATAGGTGTGCAGAGGCAGTGGCAGGAGTTACCGTAGTGTTACTTGTGTCTGATTTTCATTCATGTCTATTTCTACTGAATTCTACTGAAGTTGGAAAATTGCAATACTTTGCTGGTTTTATACTCAGAGGTGACAAGTCACATAAGCAGCATAATCTGCTTTCTGAATTAAATTCTCATGAGATTGGAAGCATTCTTAGAGCTTATATTCAGGTAGAATTAACTTAATGAATGACCAGCTCTATGGTTTGGAGTCCGAGGTATTATTTATGTGTCTTAAATGAAAGAGTCAAGTTTACGAATATGGGATGGCCCTGGCTATCCTATGTGCATGGAGCACTTCTGAATACATGCGAAATAGTCTCTAAGCACGTACAAAGTCCAAACTCATTGTTTATCCTCCAAACATGCCCATTACTTTGCTTTACATGCTGAGGGCACCTGTGGAGCATCTGACATCACTTCTTCTGCACACCAGCAGCCAGCTGTCACTTCGCAAACTCACATCCTGGAGTGTGCAACTTGCGGATCTATGCCTGAAGGTGTCTGTACCCTTAAATGACAGGTTCCAGCTGCAGATTTGGATATGATTTAAATTTAAGAGTCCTTTAAATTCAGTGTATCGTAATATCTGGGTCAGGCCTGCCCTCAGTGTTATTGATCTAACAAGAACTGGAGAGCTTCATAAATCAGTCTGTGCATCACTGAATATGAGAATAACTAAGTATATCACTGAATCATCAGATTGTCTGGGTAGAATAGGGTAGTGCTTCTGCCCCGGGTGAAGAATTAGAAGCTATTTTCAGAATGAGACTATTGTGCCAGAGCCCTATTCTAAAACAGCAATAGCAAAATTGTACTACATTAGGTCTGGGAATTGCTAAATATAGGTGCGGATTGGTGTCAAAAATACTGGTAGCTCAGGGAGTGCTGTTAAAAGGTTCGGTGTCCAAGTGCTTGTTGTAATCATCAGAGCTGTATATGGTAGGAGAGAAACTAAGATCCTTAATTTTATTAGCTGTTGGCCAAAGATGCAGAGCCTTTACAGGAGGCAGAGATAAATCATAGAATGGTTTGGGTTGGCGTGAACCCAAGGATCATCTAGTCCCCATACCGTGCACAGGGACATCTTTCACTAGATAGGCAGCTGGAAGCCCCTCCCAGCCAGACTTTGAACACTTCCATTGACAGAGCGTCCACAACTTTTCTGGGTAACCTGTTCCAGTGTCTCACAACCCTCATCATAAAATATTTCTTCTCTACATCAAATCTAAATCTACCCTTTTCCACTTTAAAACTGTTGCCCCTTGTCCTGTCGCTACAGGCCTTGGTAAATGTCTTTTTTCTATAAGCTCCCTTTACATTTTGAAAGGCTGTAATAAGGTCTCCCTGAAACCTCCTCTTTTCCAAACTGAACAACCCCAAAAGGGCGAGTTTCCCCTTTTATATGGCACAAGTAAGTTCCATTGCAAAGTTTTCCTCACAGGGTGTAAATGCAAGATGTAACCAATGTTATAGTATAATATAATATAAACTTCTATTACAATTGAGATAAGGTGATTCTGGTGAGTGGTTGAGATGTAAGTGTTACAACAGAACCCAAACAGTGTGTCTTTCCAGCCTAATTTCCAGACTCCTGAAAACTTTCCCTTGGTAGAGGTGAAGAACTTTGGACCCTACATTTTAAAAAAGAAACTGTGTTCTTGACTTTATCGTTAGGCGCAGAGAAATATTTTCCTTCACCAGACTTAGTGAAAGAGCAGTCAGCAGGAGAAATTTCAAGAAGCCACTAGCCATTTGTTGTTTGCAATCATCACTTTCAACCCGGACAAAATCGGTTTTTTCAGAGAAGTTTCCCTTTTGGGCAGATTGGCTCCAGCACTTACAAGTCTAATTATGGCCTAAAGGGTTGGGAAGAACTTTGAAGTGAAGTGTATGCTGCCATGTAGGGAGATCTTGCTGCTGATAGAATTGTGTGTAGAATAGCAAGAGGAGACATATTCCTGCTATAGATCCAAATAGTTCTGGGAACCGAGAATGAAAAAGGAGAGAAGAAAGAAACAGGAGATTAAAGAAAAAAAATCTTATTGTTACAATGCAGTGGAGACTTCCTGAAGTCATTGTGTCCTCGGTCCCAAAGAATCTGGAAGGTAGAGAAAAGCTGAAATAAACACTCTTAACATTCACATGCTTTCTTACAAAATTTGCACTTAATCAAGTATGCAAGAGGGAGAAGCAACCACTTCTGCTATTGTCTCTCATACCTGCTTGCTATTGGATACTAAGGTTATTTTAATGCTCTTCAGAAATTCCAGGAATTCCTCAAGTTGTTTTCTGTGCAGTTGTTCTGCTGCCTGCTGGCTCTGGGCAGGCTCCTGGAATGCAGCTGGCCACAAGCACATAGGGGATGGTTGGTTTGTTTTGTTTTAGGCACACGGGGAGATTAGGATCAGAGGTATCTTCTGTCTTGCCCTGTGTCACAGGAATGTGCGTGCTCCACTTGAAAAGCATTGGGAACACCAGCAAGCACACAGTCAATGGGAAGCAATCTGCATCCTCTCTTGGGTGGCTGATTGCTATGCCTATTCAAGACTTTAGGAAAGCTCTGCTCCTTCCCACCCCCTGATCCATCTCCATGTTCATAGAGCATGTGCAAATAGAGGATGCTTTGTGTTGCCAGGATGCTTCTTGTCTGAAGAAGCACATCTGGAACAGAAGGCTTCTGTATTTTTTTCTCCCCTAACTGTAGCTATATCACCTCTCCATAAAAACCTCACTTTGCTCTGACATAGGGGTTGACAGTCCTTGGCCTCTCTGTATTTGCATGAAGGACACCTGGAAATCCCAGGTAACGTAGGCACAAGCGAAGGAGCAGAGGATGTTACAAGCTGAAGACTGGAGAAAGAGAAGGAGAGGCACTGGTGTGATTTTATACTTTATATTTTATAGTATATAAAATTCTCCAGACAGAGCTGCTAAATCATACCTGTTTTCCCCATGCATGTTCAGAGCAGTTTCAATGAAATCTGCTTTTAAAATGGTCTGAAGTTAAAACCATCCAGTTAAAACCTGTATCAGTTAGCTCATGGAGGAGTGCTGAGACTTCACATCATATTTAGAGCAGCACAAAGAGCATGTCACGTTGTGCAATCAGGATGTCGGTGAGTTGCACCCACACTGGGCTGATCTAAACAATTGCATGGTTTGCAGGACAGTAGCAGGCAGGACATGGCAGACGGGAGCTCTCTCGGTCTTGTGTAGCTAGTGATGCAATGGAGCAGTGATTTGTCAGCTGCGCTGTTGAGTAAGTCACCACTGACTTTACTTCCCGCATTTAACTAACTGCTCATTAACTGGGAATATAATAGCCAGGTTTGGAAGATTTGTGACATACCCTTGTTTAGAATGCTATATTTACTTCTGAAAATTCACTTACATTTTTTCATCCAGCAGAATCCTCATATGGGTCTAAACAGGAATTCTGGTCAATACAGTATCACTTGTCCATGAAGCAGATCCTCTGCAGTCTCTGCAAAGTTCCTGTGCATATCCAGATTATTCAATACACTGTTCTGATCTTTCTGCGCAGGCTTTAGTTATGTCTTCAAATACCGTTCCCTGGTTAATAGCCACAGTAGACAACCTAGTATGGACAATCTCGCCTTTTTGGCGTCTGACCTGAATTAGAGTTAGGTAACTCGGCAGCGTGTAGGCGCTGCTTGTCTGTGCTGGCTCACCCACGAGTACTCTCAGGCCAGACTTACGTGTGGGTAGAGGAGAAAAACAACTCCTACCTCTGTAAGAGCTCTGCCTGGCACAGCATGCTCTTACCTCTTCCAGTCACTGCTGGAACTGCACCCAGCCCCAGTTCTACCTACAACCATTGCCCTGGTTTCACTGGGATAAAATCACAGGCAGTGGTATGCAGCCATTAGCAGTTTTGAGTCAGCCAGGAGCTGGGAGGGGCAAAAGCCAGGGCAGCTGCCCCAAGATGGCCACAGGTGTATCCTATACCATAAATATCGGGGGGAAATTTGCTGAGGAGGAGGGCTCTTCCTGCTCCTCTCCATCCCTGGAGGGGCTCGCTTACCATTCTGCTCCTGAGAACTGCTTTTCTCTTTATTGTGACCTCTGTATGATCACTGGGCTGAGTGTAACTTCGCATGCTTTATAGTGGCATTAATATTAGCTTGGCTGTTTCATTAAATCCCTTTTTATTTTAGCCCATAGATCTCATTTTCCCAATCCACTTTCCTGGCTGGGGAGGGGTCACTGGGTGATAGAATAACTGCTGTAGTTTGGCCCTGAGTACAGGCTAAAGAGAGACAAATGCTAAAGTGGCAAACTAGACGCTTCCTGTGAAGGCAAGTTTTGTGTAAGACCCGAAACAGCCACTGAGACTGCTAAATGAAGCTTCCTATTCTTCTAGGT
>NW_010392586.1:10156-16659 GCF_000710305.1 Buceros rhinoceros silvestris
GGGAAAGAAAGCAGGGGAATAGCAGTCCTGCATGAGCCCAGAAATATATCTGTCCCATTGTATCACCTTGGACATTGGCCATTAGCAGCTGTTTAAAGAAAAAAAGAAGTAAGAAAGAGGGGTAATACTGTTACCCAAATACCGAGTAATATCCTCCCAGTTTCTTGCAATCTGCAGTTGTGGGAGTTTTCTGTAAAGCGGCCCTTTGACCACATTCTCCAGCTGGAATCTATCCTACAGTTCTCTGCACTGTAGTTTGGAATGTCTTCCAGCAGTAGTGTCTCTCCTTCTTGCTCTAAATTTATCATTGAATACTGCAAGCCGGGTTCCAGAGGCGTGGTAGAGAGGATTGTTGTCCAAAGCACAGCTTAGTAAATGCCTATGGACATCGCTAAGAGCTGTGATTCCCATCACTGCTGGGTGGAGTGTGGTAGCTGCAGACGGTATGATCCTCCTCTGCCCCTCTGCCCTGGATTATTGCTGCAGAGAAAGCATCACACACACACACACACAAACACAAAAGATGTGTTTGCTCCCTAGCCATGGCAGTTCACAACTTACTGATGGAAATGTGCCAAGAAGAGATTAACAAAAGCGGAATACGTGTTCCAGCTGCTCCCATAAATTCCATTTCAGCTTGTCAGGATTTTCTTTCCCTCTTCCATTCCCGTTGTCAGGTAACACCTGGTTTATTTCTCCCGAGCCCCACAGAATAGTGGTTCTTGAGGAGATTTAGAAGCAGGGTATATTCAAGAGTTCTACTAAGACTCAGGCAGGAGTTTAAGTCTGCCACGATGCTGGGTCCTAGTACAGGCAGAAGTGGATTTTGCAGGATGGAGTTTCCTCAAGGTCATATCTCAGACTGAAATACAAACCCATGCAGGAACTAGACATCTCCGTCAAATCCATCCCCCTCCCTTCCAAATGCAACGTGCACTTCTCTGGTCTGCCCTCTCCAACATAAACTCAGGCCTGTTTGTAGCATTAATTATTATTAATGTTAATAAGAAAACTAATTCTTCCTTCTACCCAAATGGCCTTCCTAAACTTTGAAAACAAAGCTGTAAAGAGCAGATCTGCTACCAGAATCAAAACCGCTGGAGCTCTTCTTCCAGCAGTGGCCCCTTCAGGATGGTATTTGTGTTGGCAGTTGCATGAAGTGGACGATAGTTTCTTGTTCAGCTTCTCTTATCCCAATCCAAAATGGCTCTGCATGGCACACAAGGTCCTTGCAGGGACAGGATGAGGACGGGTGAGTACCACAGGCAAGAGGGGTGTTAGCTGCACCACCTAACAGAGGTGCTTTGGCACAACACAATGGGGTGGAGTAGGAATCTGTGTGGAGCAGGGTCGCATGTGCCATGTGCCTCTCTGTCACACCAGCTCAGCAAGGATACCCAGCTGTGATTGCACAGAATTTTAGAGAGGCTGAGGGCCTGTTTTAGGTTTACTTAGAGGCTGAGCCTTAGAAGTCAACATGAATTCTCAGTATAAATAGTTCCCATTAAGCTTCCTTTAACATACTTTAGGGTTTTGGTTTTTTGGTCTTGTTTGTTTGAAAGTTTTGCTGTAACTTTTGCTTTGATTTAAAAAGCTCTTTTTCAAATGTCATGTCTTACCACTGTGTGTGGGAAAATCCACAGCACTGTCACCCTTTATCAGATCTTGCTCAGGGAGATCAGCTGGTATTGGGACATTATTATAGTGTCCCAGAGGGATGGAAAAAAATATACTGCATGTAAACAGTAAATAGTTTCTGTCTTAAAAGTCAGGCTGAGCACAGAAAAAAGCTGTGAAATAGTTTTTGCAAAAGTCAGAAATTATTACATATCTAGAGATCTTTTACCTGCTCTGCTTCCAACTTTTGAGCAAAAAAGATCCAGGAAGGAAATGTCTTCCAAAACCAAGGGAGCCTGTGAATTTCCCTCAATGATAAGACATGCAAAATCTAGAGAGCTTTATTTCAGAGCTCTTACCTTGTGAACACAATCTGTGGCTAGATGTGCTAGTCCTTAATAGCTGGAAACAAGTGAGGGGGTAAATCTCAATGTGAGTATATTAATACCATTAATTTAATTTTTATACATATATGTATATATTTATGTATTTTTATATACTTGTATTTTAAAAGCAATGAGCTTCCTTTGCTGGCTGGTAAACTCGAATGTCCTTAATGACTTCAGTTTAGCAGGTCAAATCCATTCTTAGGCACGTGTAGTGAAGAATTATTTCTTTCTCCCCTCTCTCTTTTTCTTAAAGTCCTCACTTTAAGTCCTTTATGCAATATACTTTGCTGTAGTAAATGAAAGATCAGCTGTTCTAGATCTGCCTGGCCCTAAGAAATGAGAAGGTTTGCTTTTGATTGGATAATGTTTCTAAGGAAACATAGTGAAATTTGAGTAATTCAGTTAATTATGTGCCCTATATGTAAATACTCATAATCTTGAGCAAGCAAACAATGCTAAGAAATTGTGTGGACGTCTCCAGGATATGAGAGCAGCTGGTTAACCTGTAACATCTTAGATACATGCAGATATTTTACAAGCATGTGTGTGCAGTAGTTCTATGGATAACAATCTACTAGCAACTGAATACAGTCTACTAAAATACAACCTAATGCTGCTATCACTTAGCGGTTACATCAGGAGCAAATTTGATCTATAAATTGTTCACCTTCTTTTAGCTGATTACTCAATGCTGAGATATAACAGAGCTAAATATAGCCTCATGATCATAGAAAAGGTGCAGCTGCAAGGTGGGCCTGATGAGTAGTTCACAAATACGGGTAGCTGTGACACAGCTACTTGTCATGTCCTATGGAAAGGACCAGGTTGCAGCATCCATATTGTCTAAAGCTGGCTCAAATCTGCGTGCAGAGCTGCATCGTTTCAGTGTAGATGCACACTGAGGTGAGAAATAACTCTTGCTTGACTTTTTAGTCCTCTATTCATATTATTCCTCTCTGTAGGTGATTCAATTAATTTGACTCTCCATTAACAACAATGTTCTGGTTCCTATAATGTAGGTCAACTAATTAAGATACATAAAAATATTTCCCCAAGGTCATTTGTTTCGGGAACAATGAATGTGGGACAATTCCTTATATGTGAAGAGATCAGATCATTTCAGAAGAAGCAAAATATTATAAATTGTGACTTGGGTGTGAAAATACATTTCTAACGAAGATACAGTCCTTCTGCTCAGAAGAACTTCCATAATCCATTTGACATTGTACAGAACAGGACCACCTAGTCAGGCCATTACAGTACCGCACTAAGGGGCATTAATTTTCAGATGAAATGGATCATAGTACCTAAATTCCTTGTGCTTCTCAAAATTAGGTAGTTTGGGTTCATTTGCAGCCATGAAATGTACTTTAAGAACAATCATTGTTCTTTCAAGGCATTGCTGTTTTCCATTTGAAAAAAAAAGTGTCAGAGAAATCAGAAATGTTTTTTGTATCAACTAACAAATATAAAGTTCTATTAAAGCAAATGTTCTTATGTCCAGAATAATCTTTTGTTCTACTTTCAGAGGTAAAGTATGGCAACTGACTCATAACTTAAATTTCACTTGAGTTGTTGCACAATCTCAGCTGAGAATACTTTTCAACTGGAAAAGGCAGTTTTAGCACTGTGAGAAACGAAAATAAAAATTCCTCTTCAAAGCAGTTCTGTAGGTGGAAGTCTCCTCTACCTGGTCAGTTCTTTCGATGCTATAGCACAAAGTTCATTTTGAAATTTTAAGATGAGACCAGTCTTAGAATTTCTTGTAGCAATTTCTAATTCAGAACTGGATGTGCTATTTATTGATCATTCTATTTCCTCTGGGACAGTGAGGTTTTCACCAGTTACTCCCTACAAAGGGTATATTATTGCAAAGAATATAATTTTGTTATACTTTATTTACATTCAGAAATAGAAATTGGGCAACACTTAAGGCTAGCCAGAGTGCTGGGCCAAGGAGGTCTTTACCACTCTGCCTTTCTTTGCAAGCCAATAAACTTCTCACTCATTATCTTACGTTCAGCTCTAGCCAATGTTGATGCTTATTGTAAGTAGATTTATCTCTTGTACTGCACATTCATTCAGTACTTTCTCTTGGTTTTGAAGCCTCGGGTATTAAAAGAGCCCGAATTTTCAATTTAATTAGATCTCTATCTAAATTAGCTATATTAATAGAAGTGGTGTTTATTTTATTTTTATTAATTTAATTAATGCCACTGAGTACTTTGCTCTTGCACACTGGTATTCTGCTGTTTCAGCTGTTGAAAAATTATCTTTTCATCTTCCAGGCACCACACATTTTTGCAAGACAGCTATGGAGTGCCTAGGCACAAGTGCCATTTTTGCTGCCTCCACGTCAGTCATGCAAACAGATTTTCTGCAGCATAATCGTTTTGGAGCACCAGTTATGATTTATGGGTGGGGTTTTTCTTTTTTTTTTTTTTTTCAAAAAAGCTCAGGGTTTAATTCTATTTGATGCCTCCAGTTCCTCTACTGGGAAAAGACTCCTTATCAGGACAGGCAGCTGTGATAGCAAATCCTGGCAGAGAAAGAAGATCTGTGAGTGGAAGTGAGCCAACGATTTTCCTGGAAAAGAAGCACAGCTACGGCAACAAAAATCCTGAATTAGTTTTGTTATTTAGTTTTATCTGAGCAGGATGCATAAATAGTAACTGCATGAGCCAAAAGCCCTTGAGATTTAGCCAGAGGAGATCTTAATAAGTTGTGGTAGTCTTTAAATATTATCTCTGCTTAGTGTTTCACTAGATTTGATGATGTTTTTAAGGCAGAACATATCACAGCAGAGAAACCGTCTGACACTGCCACAACCAGAATTATTGTGATACAGACCTGCAAAGTCATTGAATAGAATCACAGAATCATTTTGGTTGGAACGGTCCTTTAAGATTATCAAATCCAACTATTAACCCAGCACTGTCAAGTTCACCACTAAACCATGTCACTATGTGCCGCATCAGCATGTCTTTTAAACACCTCCAGGGATGGTGACTCCACCACCTCCATGGGCAGCCTGTTCCAGTGCTTGACAACCCTCTCTGTAAAGAAATTCTTCCTAATGTCCAATCCAGACTTCTTCCGTTATAACTTTAGGCCATTTCCTCTTGTCCTGTCACTTGTCAGATGGGAGAAGAGTCCAACACCTGCCTTACTATAACCTTTCAGGTTCCCTCAGCTGCTTCTCAAAAGACTTGTTCTCTAGACCCTTCACCAGCTTTGTTGCCCTTTGGAAGCACTCCAATGGACTCAGTGTCCTTCTTATATAAGGCCCAAAACTGGGCCCTTATGTGGCCCAAAACTGAACCCGATATTCAAGGGGATGGTCACTCCCCCCCCTCCATGGCCAGCCTGTTCCAGTGCTTGACAACCCTCTCTGTAAAGAAATTCTTCCTAATGTCCAATCCAGACTTCTTCCGTTATAACTTTAGGCCATTTCCTCTTGTCCTGTCACTTGTCAGATGGGAGAAGAGTCCAACACCTGCCTTACTATAACCTTTCAGGTTCCCTCAGCTGCTTCTCAAAAGACTTGTTCTCTAGACCCTTCACCAGCTTTGTTGCCCTTTGGAAGCACTCCAATGGACTCAGTGTCCTTCTTATATAAGGCCCAAAACTGGGCCCTTATGTGGCCCAAAACTGAACCCGATATTCAAGGTCCAGCCTCACCAGTGACGAGTACAGAGGGACAATCACTGCCCTCTTCCTGCCGGCCACACTATTGCTGATACAAGCCAGGATGCCATTGGCCTTCTTGGCCACCTGGGCCCACTGCTGGCTTATCTTCAGCCAGGTGACAACAAACACCCCCAGGTCCTTTTCCTCTGGGCAGCCTTCCAGCCACTCCTCCCCAAGCCTGTAGCGATGCAGGGGGTTGCATGACCTGACACATGTGGAGAGCTTGGATAGCCATTCATTTATGTCTCCTTTTTCTTCTGTTATTAAGGAAGAAGGAAGGTGGAAGAGTTATCAATATATAACAGGCTGGTACATGTCTTCTTCGTGGTCACTGTGGGGAGGAGTTTACTAATAGTGTGCTCTCAGTTACCGGAAGAGGCCAGCCCATGTAAATACCTACTGACAAAGTTTCGTTGCAGCAAGGCGATGCAGTGCAAGATTAGTTTATACTTGGTTAACAACATTGCTAGTTGCTATTTGCACAGTCCAAAGCAATATAAATAGCTACATTTGGTCTAAATGTCAGCACAGGCAGTGACAGTTGGAAAAATACACCACTACAAGTGCAAGGTGCTAATTAATGCCAGTGTTTACCTCAGTTTCAAGGTTTCACTTACAACCTGGGCTAAAAACAAGTCTCTTCCCAATGGTTTGCTGTCCGTCGTGGTTTAACTCCAGTCAGCAACTAAGCATCACGCAGCCACTCGCTCTTTCTTCCCCCTCCCAGTGGGATGGGGAAGAGAATAAAAAAAAAAAGTAAACCTTGTAGGCTGATATAAGAACAGTTTAATAATTAAAATAAAATAT
>NW_010392587.1:0-16651 GCF_000710305.1 Buceros rhinoceros silvestris
AGGAGCAACTAGACTATTTTAATAGTTGAATTTTCAGATTCTTCCCTGACAATATCATGCACTTAACTGATTAAGAGGCTACTCTGAAGTGCTTCGTTGGTGCTATTTTACATAATTTTTTAATTGAGTTGTATATCTAAGTTGAAGACTTTGACAGTTCAGTAGTCAAGTATCTAGGAAAGCAATTTATGAATCAAGCCTCAAGTATTTTAGACTGAAACTTCCTTTGTGTAACGATGCATCCCATCTGGTCCCATGGGCTCATGTGTTTTACATGTCTTCTCATGTTATCCATCTTGATGGATACAGCATCCCTAGTTCACAGTAACTGTGCTCTCAGGGGGCTGGACTTTCACAAGGCTGCAGCTTATCTTTTGCTCCAAATGGGTGATAGCACCTTACCAGCCCTCCAGTGTTTAGAAGAACCGTATGGTAATTTTGTATGAGAGACATGTAGAATGATGTCATCACATGGCGTCATTTATGTCAGTGGATGTTGGTATGTACAGTGACAGCCTGGTGTCGCGGTTGAGTTTGGAAAGAAAGTCACTAATATAGGGTAGCTTTCTGCTTCCTCTGCGGAGCGATGAACTGGCAGTAGTTCTAATTTCAGTGACAATGTGAGAAATTACAGGTGCACAGGCTATGCCATGGAAACCAATTCTCAATTCTTTCTCTTTTCATCATTATTTGTTAAAATTGCTACCACTCAGTTTCAAATAAATCCTTATTCTCTAGGGATATTTTAACATCTGTACGTTCATTCATTTCACATATTGGATATATAATTATATACAGATACAAAGCATTTTTAGGATTAATGTTTTCTAGTAATTTTTTTGTTTGAGATAAATGCTCTGACTGCACCCTCTCTAAGCGTTTTGCTTAAGCTTTTTAGAGATTTTGTCCTTATATTGGACACTGCTTGCACACTAGTGTGCATTTAGATATTGGGACACAAGGAATTGGATTCCTTTCATCTTTCTAGTTTGATACCAAATGTGCAGGATGTAAACGTAAATTGTTTATTCAGCCGAGAATTCTGATTTATTTTGGTAGGATTTCCAAATATCAGAGAAGGACATCAGGGGCTGATATACAGCAATTGTGATTTTTAATGGAGTGCACATTTTAATGTAATCTACCAGAATATGTAGAGAAAGGGCAAATAAATATTGAAATGGTAGTACAATCACAAAGGCATATTGCAAATGAGAAATATGACATTCAACTGGCCTGAATAATTTGAGTGAATGATAGCATCAGCTGGTGTCTTGATAGTAAAGATGCAATAATTCAGCCCTGGCTGCACTGTGCTTACTGATAACATTTCAAATCAGATACTGGGTGGCATTTAAGTATCTACTGGCAGGGATTTTCCATCAAGGAATGAAGACAAGCAGAGGAAAATCTATAGAAATCCTGCACTTATATAACGGAACTATTCAGCACAAGAATTCTATAGATTTTTCTATTAAAAAGCGTTTATATTCTATTTTTTCACATATCTATATTTTAAATGGCCACGTTTCATGTTTTCAAAATAAACCAGGAGTTTAAATGCCTGAAATATGTTGGCAAATACTACTTGAAGTGTACAGAACTTTTACATATGCAACCACTTGGAATCGTCAAGATTGGTAAAAAGAACAATATATAATCATTTCAGTGCCATTGTGGTTGCCAGCAGCACCTCTTCAGACATTACAGCTACCTCCTACCTGGACTCCTACTGTAAGGAGGTAAAGGTGCCTGGTATAAACATACCACACATTCCAGCCAATGAAATATTAATTAAATAATAATGTGAACACAATATTAAAATATTAATAAAAATGCCACTTCTTGTCAACGGCCCATCGTGACAGGGATAAGTACACATTTACAGGAAAGGAGCCTGGGGATTTGTTGCCACATTAGTGCCAGCCAGGGTGGTTTGTGCTCACCATACTCATACTGGATAGTAAATTATCTGAAGCACTTCAAAAAGCACTGGCTTTTGAAAGATGTCTGTGTATTGTCACAGGTGAGAGATGTACAGCTTACATCAAGATTGTTGTTGGCAAGTAAAGAGTCAACATCACTGATTTATTTTCTCAAATAATACAAAAACCTAGAATGTTGAAAAACATGTTTTCTCACAAGTAAAATCTGTTCTACCTGTACTTCAGACTTAGAAAATTTGAAGCGCCATGTTTTCCTTCCGTTTCCTCAAGTCTCATTCATTTAAAGCCAGTTAGAAGAATAGCTCATTTATTAATTATAACAACTGTCGCTGAGTGCAGCCTGGGGAACCAACAAGATCCGTGCAGAAGACAGAAGTGCCTTGAGGCTGGGAATCAGGATGGAATGAAGGGGACATCCGAGGAAGGGAAATTGAGAAGAATTGGAGAGAGATGAAAAGCCAGAACCTGTACTTTAATTCATATAAATTCACCTACCTTGTAGGTACAGTGAAGTCTCTGATCATTTTCACCAAAATTATTTTTTAGCCTTCCAGCTTTAAGGGATGTATAAAAATGCTGTGGGAATGTAGACGTTGGAGTTACCCTTCCTGTTAGACAATTCTTTGTCAGGGAGGTTAAGTGTTTTTACTGAAAGCCATCAGTCTACAAAGTTCTTGACATGAAGTTCTGTTATCTTCCATCCATGCTTACTTACAGGAAAGTGTCTGTTCGAGAAACAATCCATATGTAAATTTTCTAGACTCTAACTGCACTGCTGGAATCAGTAGATACAAGTCTTGGTTGGTTTGGGTGGGGTCTTTTGTTTTTAAGGGTGTAAGAAGGAGGAATGGAAAGCACAGGAAAAATGTTATGTACGTTATCTATTTTTTCCTCTTTTGAGATTTTCTACTGTTTAAAACATACTTGGCATTACGGAACTGAGAATGTGGAAAGCAGAAATGGGCAGAAGGGAAGAGCTGATACATATTTGGCTTTTACTAAATTTGTTAAGGTTTCAGCACAAAGTTTGAGAAAGTGGTACTTCAGTACCAAACATAATGCTTTTATCAGTCCATTACTTCATCGGGGGTTTTTTTGTGCACGCTCGTGCCTGAGGCTTATCTCCTTTTTATCTCATCCGTGATAGAACTGTCAACACTGATCAAGTTTCCTAAACACATGTGAAAATCAACTTGTTCTCAACCCCACCACAATTGCTTTTCAATACGTACCTATTGTCTCTTTGCTTGGTTACAAGTGCTCCGTCTTCATGGCAGTTTTTGTAAATCCCAGCTGAGTACACCAAACTTGTGAGGTAGCAAAGAGTATCATCATCACTCATTCAAGCTTGTCTAGCCGTTTGTGAGAGGCCATCTGCATAAGCTGTGGAGCTTAACTCTCGATCATCCAATGTCACGCCCTCCAGCTCATCTCTCCTTATGTCCGGTTTCAGAGCGTGATGGAAAGCGACACTGTTTCTGTGTCCCTTTGTGTTCCACCAAACCCTGACTTGAACCAGCTGCTTGATTTTCCAGCAATGTTGCGGTGTGGAAAGATTCTTCCTGTGTAGCTTTCACAATTGCAACGGGGTCAAGTTGTTGGCGTCCCCCTCCCCGTGTCTCCCTTTGCCCCGCTACATAAGATGCATTAAGTATTTTCCCTTTCTCTATTCAGGTTTTCAGTCTGCTCCATTACCAATCCAAACACCTAAGCCACTTAATAGTATAATACCTTCAAATGGCATCTTTCTAAGGGTTTTTCTGTGAGCGCTTGTGAGGCAACAGAGATTCGTACGCTCCGTGGAAAATAACTGTGACATATGCACAGGAAAGGGGGGAAGAAGGTATCAGGCACCGTGAGAAGTAGCAAACGAAACGCACTTGGAACGTCTTGGTTATATGTAATATGGCAATGACTCTTTTTCTTTAGCTGCATAAGAGAATTCTTACAAGCACAGCAGTGTGAGTCTTTCAAATGCAAAGTTATTTTATGGTAAGAAAATGAGCAGCAGTGTAGTAACAGATTATTTTGCTAAGGGCTACAAAGTACAACCGCATTACATGCTATATCTATATTTGGTATTAAAAAGAACCCAAAGATCCCCCTTAAAGCCTTTTTTCTGAAAAGATTTTCATTAAAACCTAGTTCTTGTTATTAAGCACATTATTACGTAATTAAAATTAAATAAGTCTTGGGGGAAAGTAATAATTTGACAAAAAAACCCACCCTTGATTAAATTTCTTTTTTTGCTTTGAATGGGTTTGCTCGAAAGAGAGATTCAGTTTGAGAAATAATATTATGAGTTAAGCGTGTTTTCATTATCTCACTTTTTTAATTTATATACTCAGAGGTACCACTTGGACACAGTAGTTTGAAAAATCTTTAAATTATTAAAGAAACCATTTGCCCAAAGCTTGTATGCCTTCATATAATCACAGTGTGTTGTCATGTAATATTCAAGGAATAGATTATAGCAACTGGTCTTTGGCTTGCTAACACTGCTTTCGCTGATAGTTGTATTGACTTTTTAAAAAATAGCAGACATTAAGATTTAATTAACATTTTTTGAAATGTCTTCAGATATCACATACTGTTAGAAAACCAAGTACA
The DNA here is from genome assembly GCF_000710305.1 of Buceros rhinoceros silvestris. Taxonomy (NCBI): domain Eukaryota; kingdom Metazoa; phylum Chordata; class Aves; order Bucerotiformes; family Bucerotidae; genus Buceros; species Buceros rhinoceros. The sequence goes on from NW_010392587.1 coordinate 4,557, forward strand.
TTGGACTTCAAAGCTTTTTCTTCACACAGCTCCAACTGTGGTGGTGGGGAACCAACTGAATATAGACTGTCTACTTTAGGGTGTTGGACAGCCACGTAAGATCATGGGTTCAGGACAGGTTCAAGGCGAAATAGGTCTTCATGTTACAGTTCCCACTGTCTTTAAGGCCATCATATCTCGGGATAGCTAGAACTCACATGGGTTGTCTGCAGTGGGCAAAAATATTATAAAACAAGTTCTAGATCTCAGACTGAGTTGACCGCCTGAAATGGTTGGTCGATGTGCCTTCTCCCATGGCATAGGGAAGAAGGCTGACCTCATCGCAGTCTGGCCTGTGATAGGTGGTAGAACTACATGGCCATCACATTGAGTCTCTAGAATATCAAGTTCTCTCAAAAGGATTTACCTGATGGGTGAGAACCTGATGATTCTTTCAGAAGGCGTCACCTGCCTCCTCAAAATGTTAATCATGAATGATTTTTGAGCCAATATTTCAACTGGTGATTTTTTTGAAAGCAATTTTTTCAGTCTAAATTGCTTTTGCGTTATAGTAGCAAAAAGCAAATAAAAATTTTGAAATCCATATCTTTTTCCAGCTCTACTAAGAAACTATTGAACATTCTTTCCCTCATCTTCAAAGTCTTAGAAACATTCTCTATTCAGAGAAAAGGAAAATGGGAGCTTAAAAAGACCATATCTTACAATCTTTATGAGCTGGTGAATGAAAAAACCATGTTTATCAGTGACACATTGGTATGTTTTGGAGTTAGACTTTATTTGGTTTTCTTCCTATTTTGTATTTTTGGTTGGTTGGGTTTTTTTCCCCCCTAGACAAAAATGACAAAAGACAAAGTAAGCCCTTTTCTGAAAAGGTATGAGCGTACTATGATTTTAGAACACAGAAATATGCTTGCAAGATAGCTTTTAGACATCACTCTACACCTGAGATGATGGTCAGCCTTGAACCTTTACTGAGTAGTTCACATTTATAAGATGCATCCCTTCAAAGACACTCAAAAGACCTCTTGAAGATACATCACATCAGGCTATGTGTGCTGTGAGGTTATACATTCAAAACCTTACAGCACTTTGTAAATCAGTGCTGAACCTCAGTTGTTTCTTGGGAAATTTATGCAAGGTCACACCTTACTCATCAGGATTAGGTAGGTTTGCTTGTTTGTTTTCTAAACAATTGGTATACAGATTTTTTTTTTTTACTCTTAGTTATGTTTTTCTTTTCAGTCTTTCGTGTTACATATCTTGAAAATAACATGGCTACATTTTTGTGAAGTGAAACAAAAAAATCATAGTTGGATTAGTTCAGGCATTAGATTGGGAATGTATTCCTTTTTGGAGAGAGATTATAACTGTTATTAATTTAATACATAACGATTATTGTCTTTCTGCACACCTTTATTAGTTATCTCACCAAACAGAAAATGTATTTTACCCTAAATATAGAGCAATAACCATTATAATAATTACGATTTATGTGTGTTGTGCTGCAGTGTTGTTATGGTACAGAATAATGGAACTTTGCTGCAGAGAATTTCTGTGCCAGATGACAATCCTGGTCCATGGTAGGATCACTCACCTAAATTCAAATTTTCATTCTTACTACTGTTGTTTTTTAAGCTACGTGGTTAAAAAAAAAAAATCAGATAAACCCTTCCCTCTCTTGATTAAAAGTTTATGTGGATTCAAAAAAAATTAAGATCAATAGGTGTCGCTCAAGTGATCAAGATACTGCATGGAGATACTGGGTCATTCATGTTAGTCATTGAGAGTAGTCACTGATTAAATAGGATCAATGTTCTGTGCTTTTTCTTTACGTCCACGGTTGGCAACCTTTTTGTGCTCAAAGAAAAGGTTGGCATGTATTATTGCACCAAGACTCATTCAGAAAGTGGGTTCTGCTGTAGAAACTACAAAAAGATCTTGATCTTCATCCTGAAAATTCTATAGTTCTGGAGAATTCTTATGGAGTGCCTTGCAGGAGCACAGAATCAAAGAATGGTAGAGGTTGGAAGGGACCTCGGGGACTGTCTAGTCCAATCATCCCGCTAAAGCTAGATCAAGTGGCATGGGATCATATCCAGATGAGTTTTGAATAGCTCCAAAGGAGACCCTACAATCTCTCTGGGCAGCCTGTTCCAGTGCCCTGCCACCCTCAAAGTAAAGTATTCCTTATGCTTAGGTGCTACTTCCTGCATTCTATTTTGTTGTCCTTTGCCCTATTGCTGGGCATAACTGAAAAGAGTCCTGGCCCCATCTTCCTGGGAGTCGTCCTTTAGATATTGGTAAGCATTGATAAGATTCCTCTCAGTCCTTTCTTCTCCAGGCTGAACAGTGCCTCAGCCTTTCCTTGTAAGAGATGTTCCAGTCCAGCTAAATCATCTATGTAGCCCTCTGCCTGACTGTCCAGAGGCTCCCTGTCTCTTGAACTGGGGAGCCCAGACCTGAACGCAGAACTCCAGATGTGGCCTCACCAGGGCAGAGTAGATGGGGAGGAGAACTGGTCACACTCTTCTTAATGCACCCCAGGATACTATTGCCTTCGTGGCTACAGGAGCATACTGTGCCATTCGGACAAAACAACAGAACAGAAAAGTTGAGTTGCCTAAATACATAATTCTATCGCAGTGAAAGGTAGCTCAATTGCTCTTGCTGTATCACTGACTGACACACTCTCTGTGGACCATTTTATGTCATAGGCTGATAGTTCATAGATCAGAAAAGACCAAACCTCAAAACTGGGCTGGGGGTCACCAAACTTCATGAAATATGTGGAACAAAAAAGTTCAAACTCAATTGCTTTTTCTTCTTTCCATGATTCTTTCTGCAGCAGGTGAGTGGGGCATAGGCTCACCTGGAATGTTTACAGTTCCAGACTCAAAATATCATCATAATATAATAAAACCCTTTTCTCCTAGTTAGGATTAGTATCTGACATTAAAGTACATACACAGTTTTGTAACATTTTGTGGCAGGATAATGTTCTGTCAATGAGGCTATGACATCTGCAGACATAAATTATTAGGAAAAAAAATGCTTGTTCTGCAGGCAAAGTCACTTCTCCTGGAGACTCTACAGCAATTTAATCATTTCTTCCGATTTGGCAAGGGAAATTTAATTAAAAAGGGATAGAAATAGAATGGTTCGTCATCAAATAACACCAACCTGAAGGGTTGTGTTGAAATTAGTTAAATTTAGCATATTTATCCAAGTTAAAACTCAGATTTGTTTAGAGACTGGTGATACTGGCTTTTTCTATCATCTTTACAGATTAGTAGTCTTATAAAAGATGTACTGGACTGATCAACATGATTATCATAGTTAAGAATTCCAGGAAGCTCTTGAGACATGTGAGATCTGAAAGGAATCGGGAATAATGTAAGTAAATAAGCATAAGAGAACTGGGGTTGTTTAGTGTGGAGAAAAGGAAACTGAGAGGAGACCTTATCACTCTCTACAACAAAGGAGGTTGTAGGGAGGTGGGGGTCGATCTCTTCTCTCACGTTACAAGTGACAGAACGAGAGGAAATGACCTTAAGTTGTATCAGAGGAAATGTAGGTTGGATATCAGGAAAGATTTCTTTACACAGAAGGTCATTAAGCACTGGAACAGGCTGCCCAGGGAGGTGGTGGAGTCCCCATCCCTTGACGTGTTTAAAAGCCGTGTGGATTTGGTGCTGAGGGACATGGTTTAGGGACCCTGGCAGTGCAGGGTGAGCAGCTGGACTCGATGATCCTAAGGGTCTCTCCCAACCAGGTGATTCTGTGATTCTCTGATAAGCTGTTCCCATATGGACCTCAGTCTCAGTGAGAGGAAATCCATGGATGAAATTTTTCACAAAGGTAGATTACAGCTTCGGTAAACTGCATTCAGTGTTTTGCACAACTACAACGAAAGTGGTGTGAAGAATATTTGGGAGTGTGAAGTCTGCATGCTGCTAGCAGACATGCCTCTGGCAAGTATTAGAGCAATCCTGACCAGCAACAGTGAAAAGCAACCATTTGGTGTTTGGTATTTTTCCTGACAAGTGCTTACAACCTATTCACTTTGCCAAGATGAACAAATTATTCCCTCCAGAAAATGTGGTTCCTTTACCTTCAAAAGTGTCTTCCTCACAGCTGAAGCCAATGACAGCAAATGCTGTTCTTTCTTATGTCTCAGTAAAGCATTAGTTGTTGTTTTTATTATTATTCTGGATACTTGGAAACATCCAGCATGACCAATATCACCATTAACAGAGAGCATCTAGCTGTTAATAACTGTTCCTCATTACAATAACTATCACTTATTACAGGAGGCAATGTTTGAGCAGCATTTTAAGACAATGGAAAATTGTTCAAAACAAATGGATTATCTGATGTTTTCCACCTTATTATATCTCCAGTGACTGAATCTTTAAAAAGAAATTTTTTGTGTGCTTTAATTTTGACAAAGGTCTCATTTCTGCACTGTAGTCTTGTTGTATTATAAACATATAAATGCTGTAAACAAAATATTTAATATTCAATTGACAAGGTATGGTTGATCACACAAACACTATTTCTGCTCTTAGCTGCTTGAAGATATGGTACTGGCAGTGTGTAACAAGATGCACTTCCCTATCCGGAGCCACTCTGTGGCTTCTGGCCACTCTGAAATTAGTTTGAACTTTACAAACCACTGAGGGGGGAAAAAAAAAAATCCCAAAACCACAATTTAAAGCTTGCATCACAGTATTTTATTATTTTACTGTACTAAACATGGAGAAGAAAAACCAGCCAGTTATTAGAATTTTGTTTAACAAAAGATCTCAGCAAATGCTACTTCTCCAGTTTAATTTCAAATATCACAGGGTTAGTTTAATTCCTCCTAATCAACTTTTCAACTATACCCACTCTACGGAATTCTACAAAATGGCTTGTGTTACACAGAGTAGGACTCTGGATTAGTCTGTGGCCAGTCTACCTAAGAGACAGACTTTAGAGCTTGGCTCTATGCCTGGAAAATCTGTCCCTGGAACAAACAAACTGCAAGAGCGCTATTAGAAACCTGTCTAGCGGGACTCAGAGGTCAACAGCTCTGCAGCAGACCTGGCATCCACATCCAGGATCCAAAATTATTCTCTCAGAGCCCTTTGTAACCCTGCTTGTAACCAAAGGATATTTCTCAGCTTTGCTGTAACGATCTTTGGAAGCCAAAGTGCACCCGGAGCCAGGCTGCCCCGTGTTTCTAGGTGGATGGATGCAGTGCTCAGGGCTGGACTAGGGGGACAGGCTTCTAGGGACCATGGCCAAAGGGGGAGTCCATGTCTGGGAGCTCTGAGAGATGCAAGCTCCAAGAAACTTGCTGGAAAACATGAGCAATAGTGTGAATACCAATACAATAGTATCTTTCTTCAGTGTAATTGTGGCTATATGCACTTTCCGGTCTTAAGTGAATTGTATGTGTGTTATTTGATTTGAAAAGCTTCAAACACATGTACATGAAAAATGAAACTTGCTGGAAATCTTACAAAACCCGAGATTTCATAATCTTCAGATGCTTCATTCCTCAGCTGATAAACTATGTCACGTACATGCGATCTTGGAGAAAAAAGAAGTCAGAGCACTCCAAAGAATGCACATGAATTTGGAGTAATGTGGTTGAAGTAAAGAGAAAAGTGCCTCTTGGAGGAAATGAAGGGCTTATTGGGTCAACGTTAATGATATTAGGCTGCATGAGATTACTTTACAATTCAGTGACAGCTTCTATTTCACTACAAAACTACAGAATCAATACTGGTTTCAATAACCCTTCAAAATATCCTAATTGTAACAGAATGATTAAGCAAAAAATACCCAGCTCAGCTCCCAGCAGTGCAGATTTTAGGAAGGTAACTGTCTGTGGCAAGCTGATACTTCTGGGGAGGGGGAGCTGTCACATTTTTATATTGTGGTTATGCAGTTGCAGTGAGTATGTAGCTGTACAGGTACAGGCATAGATACACACCCACGGAGTGCACGCAGTCTAGAACTGAAACAACAGGCATTCAGGCAGGACAGGAGGAAAAGCTTTCTCGCCATGTGTACAGCCCAGCAGTGTAGCGGGTTTCCCAGAGAGCTTATGCAGTCTCTATCTTTTGGGGTTTTCAAGATAAAGACAAGACAAAGCTCTGAGCAACCTGGTCTGACCTCAGAGGTGACCCTGCTGTGAGCAGGAGGTTGGAGGAGACACCTCCTGAGGTTTCTTCCAGCTTGAATTATTCTATGATGCTAAGATTTTTTTTAAAATTACTCAGATGGGTTGTGGGCTGACAACATGACACCTGAACATTTTCAGACCTAAACCTCCTTTGCTAAATCTTCCTATTTAGGCTGCATCTTTCAACCGGGGCGCTTTGAAAGTGTGAGTCCTGATGAAAAGCAGAGACAGTATGATAAACACTCTTGCATGTGTTTATAGTTTGCGTATTTTATATCTCAAAGCACATCAAGGACAGCAACAGCCTATTCTCACAGATGTCTTCTGTGAGAAGACACACAATACTTGGCTGGCAAGTTCGACACAGTGACTAATTGTTCAGCTTCTTAAAATCTACTGTTGTTTAAAATACAGACCAAAACAAGGCATCCGTTTGATACCATTAAGCCTGGAATGCCACAAAAGAATAATAGCTGTCACCTGATCGCACCTGAAGCTCCTCCCTGCTACAGGCTACATTGATAATCCTGGGATCACCAACAGTTGCAACCAGAAGTGTCAGCTGCTAGTCCTTTTACTAACTAGAATACCCCTTGTCTTCCAAGCACAAAGAAAAGCACAAAAGGAATGAAATAAGCATACTCTCTGGGTTAGTCTGATCTTCAAGCAGCCTACTGCAGCCAACCCAGAACCTCCGTGGATCCCTTCAGCGTGGAGAAAAAGGAGTCCTTCCAGAACAGAGAGACTTCGGCTGAGGTAATTCCGGTCTGAGTCCCTTGAGACTTTGCGATGTTGAAATAGTGATAACTTTGTAACATGGGAAATAAGCTATAAATTAAGGTAGTTCAGATTGTGCTGGAATTATGATGGAGCAAGAGCATGGCTCTTGTCATAGGCATATCATCCAAAGTCACCTTGGGTCTCGGGAGTAAGGAAGGGTAAATACCTCCTATCAATTGCCCACACTTCTGTGCCTTTTCAATATGCCCAGAAACTTTACAGATGTTTTAGTTTTCCTTATTTCTCTATATGCAAGCACGGGCCAGACTATAATCTAGCCTTCTGCAAAGGAAAAGCACTTTAAAAATAAAAAAGGCTGTGAATGTGTCACAGAGTCATTTTGAGTTATAGAGGATAAATAATATTTGCAAGCTGGAATATAAACTGGCTTAATTTATTTTCTTTTCTGGTTCTGGCTAGTGTTTAACTCAACAATTTAATTTTATATAGAACAAAGCCTTGGTGGGTCCTTATGTTAACTTATTTTCTTGTTTTCCTGGCCTTCTTTACCTGTGTGGTGTAAGTGAAATTACATTCTGAGGGGAAAAAAAAAAACCAAAACCGATTTCTAAATATTGAATATGGGCGTTGTGGGTCCTCAAATGATCTTATTTGTGTCCGTTCAGGACCTAGTATTTTATTTGAAGGTACAGCCGATATTCTTGTGTCTTTTCCCCTATTTCTGGACTACCAAACAAAAGGTAAAATATTGGTTCATACACCACCTTGGAGCACAAGTAAAACAGTATTTTAAAAATCCAGATACAATACCAAACTTTCCATTAATACTTTCTTCTTACTTCTACTCCTTCTAAGTGTAGAGTTAAATAAGATGGTGAGGCAGAATGTGGTTTGATTTTTAAACCTGCCTAAAATATGTAATTAGTATTTAACACATATATTTTATGTCTTAGACTGAAAAAAATTAAAGGCATACCTGCCACTTTTACGAAGTAAACTCATTGCTCATTATAAAAACTTCAAAATAAGCACCCAATACATCTTGCTCTAAACTTAAAGGATGTTCTTTAATACTTCAAAATAGGGGAAGCTAAACTGTATCATAAGGAATAAGCCATTATTTTTTTATAATTCGTTTTTATTATGAAAAGTGGAGAGTGCTGCAGCATTTCAATGTACAATTAAACGACTGCAGAGCTAGAAAAGTTGACTTCTTCAAACGAGACTTAGGAAAGAGAATTTCTCAACGAGTGCTGTTGGCTCCCTCCAATGGTAGGAGGTTATTATTGCTGGGGCATGGCTTTTCTAGAGAAAAACCTGCTACAGATGGGAACAGCTATCCTAAAGCACCAACAGCTTCATAACTGTGGAAAATGCTTCATCGGGTTCTTTGTTATGCACTACTTTAAAGAAAAAAAAATCTTGTGGGGTTTATGACTCGAAGATTATGAACACGTGATCCTTTTTCTATTGTAAATTAAATCCATTTGAATGTGAGGAGAAATACATTGATGATATCTATTTCACCACTGACAAAACGTGTTTTTTCCACTATCAGAGGTGAAGAATTTAGATGATATTTAGATGATAAAGTTTTGTATTTTGTTTTTTCTACAGTAGATCCAGTATTACAAAGATATATTTTTAATGTGTTTTGTTTTATCACTTAAGATAGGACAGTTATTTTCCACCTGTGTGAGAGAAAACTTGAAAAGCAACTTATCAGATCACTTTATTAAATACTAAGCATGGTGTACAAACAAACTCAAATGTTCTTTGTTACTGGTGAGACAAATTTTGCAATGTAGTTCATACTACAGAAGATAGAGGATTTTCCTCATACCTAAATTTAGCCTCTGATCAAAGACCAAGAACATCAAGCAAATTAATGCCATTGTAAAATGTAAGAACTAAAACCTGTTTATTATTTTCAGAAAAGAACCCCCTTGCTGTCAATAGGGGACAGCACTGTACAACACTGAATGCAAGGGATGCTATGAAGAAAATACCAGGTAAAAGGAGAAACATCACAAACTCAATTAGGCAAATAAAGAGTCACTTTAGGTAAAGATTATTTTATCTCTTCAGGAGCGACTTGTGCTAATTACAATGCATCAATCTCTTTCAAAACTAAATATTAACTTACAATTCCTGAATAGTATTGTAACACAAATTTCTGGTGAATACCTGAAGTACACATCTCTTTATTTCTATGAAGGTTTGTGGAAAAAAAGATTACTGAACTGAGAGTATTCCTGATTTCTAATTATTAATATATTAAAATAGTGATACAATTCTTAAATAAAAGGCACTTACTACTACTTTTTTTTTTTCCCCTTTGTGCTCGTATAAGTGCTAATATTTTACTCAGGTATATGGACTGTGGTAATTCTCACAAACTCGCAGATGATCTTTCTTGGACGCGTTTTATCAAGCGTTGATTACTTTCATGTACGTTTGGGTTTTGAAGGTTGTAGCGTTACTTTGTCTGTCCACTTTCTATTATTGTCAACTCATCCAAATAAATTGACTGACTAAAATTATTCTTGCCCCTTGTTTCATAACCCCTTCTCTGCAACAGAGACCTGTTTTCTGACTGGTGTGTTGGAGTAGGGCTGCCTTTTTTTTTTTTACTTTTCTACTGCACAAGTATGTTAATGAATTAACTTTACACATATGAAGACCCACCTCTGCTCTGCAGCTCTTCAGCTCAGACGCAAGAACCTTAACTTTTGTTTCCCAGGCTGCATCTTCCCTAAATCCTTTAGTAGGTTGGAGTTTTTTCTAATAGTCTTTAATGGTTGGATCTTATTTTTCTTCTATACTGGCAGATCCATAAAAATATTTTAGTTTCCCTAACTAGCGAAGAAAGCCACTGTCATTACTCATGACATTGACTTCTTCCTTTTCATGATCGGTATTTCATGTTTACTGAGGAGAGAATTATATGGGATTTACACGGGTGTGGTTAAAGGAACCCAAACAGTTAACTATTCAGAGAATCCCTCCAGGAAATAACTTCTTTCCTGAAGTTGGACAGAACACAAGATGGATAGCCTTGGACCTCTTGAGTTACTTCCTCAGCCAAGTAATACAGCTCGTAATCCAAATGCTGCTGATGAGCTCTATACCACATATTCAAATTTACTTCAGTTTATGCAGTATAATTTAGAAAGCATTTCTGAAGGTAAAGGAAAAACAAGCAGACAGCCACAAATCGCTAATGAAGACTGCATGCTTTTGTGATAATTGAAACAGTCCTGCAACAGAAAGTGTAAGAATTACTTCTAGTGTATGAATTTCCAAAGGCTTATACTGTTAATCATTCTACAGCCATACAGTAATAGACAATCCTTGTGCAAAGAACCTGCAGTCAAATATTCCACTAGTGCAGAGATGAACAATATCTCTTTAAACATATCAGTTGTCCTGATCTCTTCAAGCAACAAGATATTATTGGTTTCACACTGAAGCTCTTCCTGATGTTCTTCACGGCAGCATCATCCCTTATGCCATATGGTCTAGATTGTTTTTAAAAAGAAAGGTGGACTATGTCTTTGCTCTTAACAGATCACAAAGCTTTTTTGAAATAGGTGATACTGAATTTCTGGGTCCTGCATCTGCATTTGTCTTCCATTTTTAAAGCAGTTTCCTGGGTTTTTCTACTCTACCAGTGGTCTCAGATTCACCACTGCCTCTTAAAATGCACTAGAGCCTCCTTCATCGGTGCTGTCTTCTGTTTTCGGAATTCCCTGAAAATAATCCAAAAGGTTACTTTATTCTCTGCTGCCAAATCATAATTGAAGACTCATCACAGTTATTATGATTCAGTTAATAAAAATAAGTATATCCCACCCACTTTCCTCCCCACAAACCAGCTGTTGCTCTCTTCAGAATGTCAATACAAATACCAACCTCCTTGCCTTGGCAATCTTTGAGCAAGGTTTATTGACAGTTTATTGACAGAGTTGTACACGCTCACAGCGTCCATTACAACGAGAAGAAATGATTGCACGTAATTGAACAATGATAAGATCTTGTTGTACAATGCAACACTTTTTAGACTCTGCTGACATCTTTCCTGGAACAGTCACTTTAGTGGGGATTGAATTGCTTAAAAATTATGGAGTATGAACATACCTGGGCAGCTGAAAATCCTGTGACAATCTAAAAGCAGTAATGTTGATGACATTTTAAAACTGTTGCAAATACTATGTGTGCTATGACACTTAAGTCCCTACACAGAATTAAGAAGTCTTGGTTCCAGTATTTTCAGTTTCATTAATATAATAAGGTGAGTGTAAGCTCTTATTTCTTAAATACTTAGTTTCTTAATTTCTAATTTTTTCATTTTATTCTGTACGATATGAGCAAATTTATTCCTGGTTATCATACTGCTTACAGCTTGGAAAGCCTGCTTATAGCTGCAAGTTTTTTGTACCAAATGTATACATTCATTAAGGCAGAGTTTTCCACCTACCAAGACATGGTATGATTCCATGCACACCATATAAGCACTAAGAATTTGTATTTATTTAAGCAAACACGAGGTTGTTTATTAATGTAGCTTGCTAAAAATATTATCCTCCATCACTGAAGTTGTGTTTTGGAAATAAACAAGAATCATTTTCCGCATTTCCCCCATGCTATAAAATGCCCGGTTCAGGTTAATTTCTGTCCTTCTCCCAATTTCCTTGGAAAAGCATGATCAGACAAATTGAAAGGCAGGTCTATCAAATTTTACTTACTGTTTTAGAAGATAAAACAGTTTAGTAGACAGCTTTCTAGTGAAATTTGATGTTGGAAAGTGGAAAAGCTTCAAACATTAAATGTTCTGAAGGCACATCAATGGAAAACTAAATTTCATGGGAGAAAAAAAGTGGTTTAAGTGTTGTGTACAGGTTATTTTGACATTTTTAACTACAAAAATCCACAAAGTGCTATACAATGTATATCTAAGACAAGCAGAACTAATGCTTCTGAAACGTAAATGGGCTTTTTTTTTTTTGTCTTAAAAAAGAAAACCAACAGAGTTTTGAGAAGCAAATGTCATGGCTTAACATTTTTGTAGAATTCCTGAAGAATAACTGGCCTAGGCAGGCAGAAAGGGGCTCAGAAGACATTGTAGTCTGTATCTTCAGGGAAAAAAAAAAAACAAAAAAACCTTTCCATGTAGGGA
>NW_010392587.1:16739-31320 GCF_000710305.1 Buceros rhinoceros silvestris
GTAGGGAAATGATAGTTTTGAAGGGCCAGAATTGGCAGATCATAACGGATCATTAGAGAGGAGATGTGTGCTCAGAACAGAAACATGGCAGCTCTTGGTTTCTTCTGTAAAAACTCCTAGCTAGCACCTATTTCCGTGTTATTTCTCTACTTTTTATTCATAAGAAGTGGGGAAACATGTTACTAATTCAGAGTGAAGAATTGCCACGTGTCAGAAACTACTGTTCCTGAAAGACGTCTTTCTCTCCTCTGCAGTCCGTTATTGTACCCCTCTTGTCTCCGAGCACCGAAGGGGAATCTAAGAGAACAGGCATACACAGTTTGTCGAGAGAATTTATCAGCTGCACGTAGCTGAGTAAGGAGTAGAACTAGGGTCCAAGCAGCAATATAGAGTTACAAGACACCTTAAAGAACTGCTATTATTTTTTCTGGAATAGGTTATTTATAAGTCTATTAAAATTGCTTAAGCTACAATATAAGGGTGGGCTCACCTAATCCTTCCATGTCTTTGTAATGGTTGTGGTAGCTGACATGATAAATAGTAAAATCAAATGCTACCTTCTGTTCCCCTCTTTGCAGAGGCAGCAACGCTGGTTTTCCGTTTCTCTGCTATTCTTTAAATTTGGCTGCCTTAGCAACCACATGTTCTGCCAAGTTACTTGTGTTGATAATGCAGAGTGGTTACTGAAGGCTGCAATGCCTGAAAAAGGTCTTGAGAATCAGAAATGCCTTTGAGCAGTTGCAGGTATCTTATTTATTTATTTATTTAAATCTATCCATAGGTAAAGACTTGATCCTGAACACAAAGTTGGTGTGAGGTTGAGGAGGCTTGAAGATCCTTTCACATAAAGGAAGCAACTAACTTCTTTTGAGCTGCCTTGGATTTTTAGTCTTATATCTCTAAGACATTTTTGATGTGTTCACCGTATTATAGATGTAAATGATAGCACAGAGTCAATCAGGAAAGACATACTCAACAGCCAGGAAGCAGGCTCCCAGACAAGAGATGAGAGCACGGGTACAGGTGGAAGGCAGAGGTGATCTATCCAGAAATCGCAGCTACATTCAACTTATAGTAAACAAATTCTTCTACCATTAGCTACATCATAATTATTTAAATCAGAAGTTGTTGTTCTTTTTTAAGAAAAAAAAGTCCTCAACCATGTAAGGAAACAGAAAAGAAACCACCCTAGATGTGGCCAGTGTCACATGTCACAGTATAAAGGGCAGTGTTCCTGGCAGTGTGGTTAGCCTAATTCATCCATTTCTAGCTGAGTGTCAAGAGCGATGGCAATCTGAATTCTAAATACAAAACATAGAATGTTCCTACTTGTGTATTGCTGGTGTTAGCTAATGCTCTGGTACAAATCTCTCTCTCTCTCTGGCTTCTGTACATTACTAGGAGAACTAAATTCTCGTGACAGCACTGTCAGAGTCAGACCTGGTGCCAGGAGACCTTTCTCAGGCACTTACCCAGCCTCGCCTTCCAAACGCAATTCCTGCAGAGATGTCACTGAGCTAAAACGCGATATGCAGAGACCTCTAGAGACCGGAAAGCTAAACAACACCTAACGGCGTGAAGGAAGAGTTCAGTGGTGTGCAGTACTGGCATCACTCGGGGAGCGATAAAGCAGACTGTACAGAGAACAAGGTAACGCTCAGGCTGTTTTCATCTATGTGGTAAAACTGGTGGTCTTGAAAGTGATATAGTTTAGCTTGCTTTCTTCAAAAGCTGTCAACAAAGGTAAAATACATCTGATTTTTACAATTTTAAAACAAAACAAATGCTAAATGCAATAGATGATTTCCCTATGTAAAAATTTAGAGTTTAAATAACAGAACCTTCAAAACAGCTGTGACTTCAATTACGGTGCTGCCAGCTCCTGGAAGTTGGAATTCATTTGTGAACTCATTGACATATAAGACTGTGCTTGTTTTTCATTTGCCTGAAGCCTGTTTAAAGGCTGCATCTCTTAGCGTTGTCTGAGGGATGCCACACGGTTCCGGCTGAGTTCAGAGCTAATTACATCTCTGAAAAGACCTTTGCAGGACTGTCGTTAGCCACGCTTATAATTCAGACCAAGGTGTTACCTCATTTATTTTCCCAGTGAGCAGCTCTTGATGTGTTTGACCATGGAAAAATGTGCTCACCTTGAAGTACACTGAAGCTTGCAGCTATAGCTACAGCCTAATCTCCGTGTTGCTGCTGCTGTACTTTATAGCACTCTTAAATTTCTCCAAGTCCTCAGCGATGTGCTCTATAGAAGTCATCGCTTCAGTGGGTCCTTTTGATGTCTGTCTGAACGGGGAGTCTGACTTGGAGGGCTGAACTTTGGCAATAATCTTTGGCCTGGAGTGGTCTTTCACACAACTGTGATGACGTACCCTCTAGGTTTTTTCTTAGGCCTTGATTGTGGATGTACTGTTAGTACCAAGTATTGGGTGTGTCAAAGTTATCATTTTATAGAGACAGGGCACAGAGAAGATGGTGGTTTTGCTGGTTGTTGAAAGACAATCACGCAGATCCAAAACCAGATCCTGATTGTTTCAACACAGTGTTGCCACATTCAGTTTTTTTAAGTCCTTGCCCAAGAGGGGAATTGACTAAGCCAGGTTACCAACTCTCCACTAAATATGCAAAAAAGAAGAGTTAATTTTAGAACTAAATGATGTCCAGATGCAGGGGGGCATGCATGTCTGGCTTTTCAGGTCTAAAATATTTGATAAGCTTATGTTTTGCTAACGTTACTTCATGGAGCTGTCCCTGTCTCAAGCAATTTTGATTGCTAGCATAGAAAAACGATGACAGCACCGAAGTAAACACAGATAACTACTGACTATATGAAAGCAGGCAAAGTAGCATAAGCTGAAATTCCACCTCTGGAAATATCACAGCTACTTTTTTTTTGCCTTTTTCACCATATGCATCAAAGCTATCATGTGCATGCCTGGTGTCTGTAGTGTCTGCGATTGCATTGTACCTACAATGAAACTTTAAAGGTTTATACCTTAAAACTCCCTGTCTGTCAGGCTATTACATGGGTTTTTAAGCCAGGGATTCTACATTCACTGAAGAAGTCAATATGAATGTCTATCAAATGTCCAAGAGAGCTTGTGAACCTAAAGGTCTTGATCTCAAAATTGTCTGACAAAAGCAGATTTTCACTTCTTGATGCTTAGAGCTCTGTGAATTAGATTTGCTTCTTTTGTCTAGAAAAATAGAAGAAATAAGAAGCAGGCCTATTAATCTGTCCTCAAATTGCCCTATGAACACAATTTCTAAAACTTCTCTCAAAGAAACCTGTTTAGAAAATGAACTTGCCGAATAAATATTGATGATAAAACACAATGTGTGGGAGGGAAACTAACCTGCTGGACTACGTCTAAAATAGTTCATTAGACCTCAGTGGACCTTTTTCTCCCAGAAGGTTTAAGCCTTGCTGAAGACAGGCTGGAAGGCGCTTTGTGGAGTCGGTCTGCCTTGAGATGTGTGTACGTAGACACTGCCAAGGTAGAGGTAGTTTTCAGAGCCTTTCAAAATGCATTTCAAGAAATCGTGTGTACTGACATCCAAACTTTCAGGGTCACTTCTCTGAGAACACTCATTTCATGCTATCAGTCTTCAAGAACAGCAGCACTGTCCTTCAGGAGAGAAACTTGTGTGTTTGGTACGTGCTTGTAGCGATTAATTGTAAGGTGCACTGACTTCAGCTTTCCTTTGAACATCCATCTGATGACGGGCTGAAATATGTGCTCATTATTTTGCACGTTTTCATCTAAGTACTGATTTGGTGGTTGGTGCATCTGTCTGACTACCTGTCAGTTCTTGTGTTCATCTACGATTTCACCTGTAATGAACTTTAATTAGATGCACTGGGGTTTAAACAACTTTTTTTTTTTTAAGTCTAACCGCATGACCCTGTGTTGTGGGTTTTTTTTTCTTTTCCCATAAAGTTCACAAAAGATGCACTTGTGGGAATACAAGGAATTGATTTCCACCCTCCTTCCTTGCCCGGCATCAAACCATCTTTTTTGGGTCTTTGTTTCTGTTAGTTAAAAAACAGGCAAGAGTTCAGAGTAGGAAAAGAATGTATCTGCTGAACTGATACTTTTATATTCTGGAGTGAGCCGAGGGTCTATGGTATAAAAGTAAAAAATCTAGTAACTCTCAAGTATGATTATTAAATGGCTCTTCTTAAAAAAAATTGGATTGGGCTTCTTTTTGTTTCAATGGATTCTTCAGAGTTAATAATTGTAAGGAATAGAAACTGAGCTTAAAATCGGACAAGTTTAAAGAAACTAACTAGTGAGAAAAGAAGCAAGTCTAAATATTCATCACCGTGAAAAAAGTTTTTAAAAAAATTAATGAATACAATGAATTTTTGACAAATATCAGTTTGGTGTCAGTTACTGTCTATGTCAAATCTTTGCAGTAGTTAGACTGGGGATATCCTGCTGGGTGCTCTGAACGTCTCATCCAGCAGATGAGAACGTCCCAAGTAGATAAAAATTTTGCAACCAAAAATAAAAAAAAAAAAGGAGGTTGAGCTCATCTGTCCCATTTTCTTGAGGTTTCCAGGTCACTGTTTTAAAGTATTTTAAGACAATATCTTTCCTTTATCCTTCCTGAAAATACAGTACTGAAGTTGAAAATCCTAGTCACACTTTGTGAAGGGACTAAATTATCTACCAACTTCTGATTCTTTGTCAAGAAAGTCCTGCGTAGGTTAGGAAGAACTGAGCAGGAGTCTTACTTTCTTGTTTAGTCGTGATCTTATACCATAGGTGGTTGTTTGAGTAAGTCCCAGAGTGCAAATAACATAGCTCTGGTAGAGCAAACTGGAGTTCAGTATTTAACCAAGTCACTCTCTGCTTCTCTAGATGGCTTGGACATGCGTGTATGTGCAGAAGCAACTTAACTGAGCTGCGCATCTAGCTTTTGCCTGTTTCTTCAGAATCACTAGTTTAAGGAGCGAGGAAGAGCATCGTAACCACCAGGCTATGCTGGCAGAGTGGGAGATCAGAGAAGGGAGCACATTGTGATAATGTGGTGCAAGGGTTTATGAACAGAGAGCTACAGAAGTATTCCTCTAAAGTCTACTCGGGAGCAGTCAAAACTGGAAAAGGCTGGATTCCTGTTCCACTCTTCACAATTTTTGCATTAGACAAATGTTGGAAAAAGCGTGACCAAAAAATGCGAGGGAGCAAGAAAGGGGTAATATTGGAGTCTTATTCCTTATGTTAATAATTAGTCCCTAATCATCAGGCTCACCAGGTTTGTATAGGATGCACTTCTAGTCCAAACTCTACTATGTAGAAGGCAAATATTTCTACTGCCACTACCATCGATCATCCATCTGTGTCCAGGGAGGCCCCAGCATTCTTCTTTGCCACTCCATGTCTTCAACTTCTCTATGTAGCTTACAATTGCAGAGATTTTGCTTAATTTAGAAATTAACTAAAAGACCTCGTTTTATTGAAGTAAGAATGAAAAAAACTTACACTATCACTGAGCAGCAGGAAGTTGTTCAGTAAAAAGCTGTAGATAAAGAGAAAATATTATTTGAATTTTTATGCATTAATACATCAAATGCATGAAGTCCATTGACTATGGAACTTCGCCAGAATAAAATTGACTGATTTACCTGTATTGGTTGTCCAATTTTTAAGAATGATGAAATTCAGTGAACGAACTAAGGATGACCACTGTTGGTTTTCAGGCAGTTCTCTTGACTACAGGTCATTCATCTTGGTACGTTTAATGAAGGAATAGAATTAAACAGTTCCTGATACATCCAAAATAATATATTAAATGTTTGACAAGAGTTATCATGATACAACCAAAGTCCAACATTGAAGCAGTAATGCAGGAGATGATTATGAACCCCGTCCTGGGTTTATAGCTGTCTCAAGTCAGCAGGATTGTAAATTCAACACTTCATAAGCCTAATAACACTTATGACCAAAATCACAATGAAAACTGTCAGTGCACTGACTATGAAATAGTCACCTCTTTAGGCTGTTGACACTTCTCAGGTGAAAACTGTAACTACTGAGTGAAGGTAAATGTTCTTCTTCATTCCAAAGTCATTTATCTTGAGGAGATTCAGGGTAAATCTTTTACCATTCTATGGCATCGCATTATAACTGTAGCTTCTTGGTGATCCAGAACTAGTCGTTTAGTTTTCATAAATCTGTATTTCTATAAAGCTCTGGAAAAGGAAGATAAAATTTCCTATGACTCAGGTAACCATTATGCTTTATCTACATTTAGCATCCATTCTCAATTTGAGAAAAGCCATCTTTTCAAGAAAGAAATGCTTTGTTGCAGTATTTCTGACTTGCACACGATGTATTGCTGTTGTATTTTATTTCGATACAGATTCACATATTTTCATGACTTCAGTAGGTCTTAAGAATTTAAATTGAAAGAAGTTAAATATTTGCTGTGAAATTTCGGGCAACAATCTTAAATGTTTGAGTTCACTGTATTGCAAATGTACCTGAAATAAATGGAATTATACTGTTGGTAGAAAAATGTAGCTGTGAATTCAGCTCCACTACTCCACTGTGCTCGCAAGTTGTCCCAAGCAATTCATCTTAACCTACAAGCAAATACATAAAGGCAAGCCATCAGCAGTTATAAACATAGGCTGTAGTCTTACTGATTGAAGGTTAGGAACTTTTTAACATCAACTGTTTTATCGCGGCTCCAAAACCCCATGATAAAGACTTTCAGAGACTAAGCTGCAGCATGCAAACTACCTTGTCAGCCATGGTACAACGCGTTTTCTCCTTGGTTTTCTCCCTCCATTTTTGTTTCACCTCATAATTTTTTCATCTATACTGGTGTGGGAATTCTGTGCAGAAGGTCAAGGAGTTTGTGAGCACAAAGTTCCTCTGTTATCTCTGGTGGAGATTCCTTAAGATGACATAAATCACGGCTAAAGGAGGGAGTCTTGTGAAGATAAGATGGCCCTGTTTTGACTAAGTTGGAGAAAGGAAGGAAATGTTGAAGATCCCAGTGTTTGAGCAAAGATCTTTGCCTAAACTGTAAAATAAATATTGAAACTCACACCCCCAATATGCTAAAGAACAAAAAGTAGGACATGTTATACTTATTTGACTGTGTTACTCAAGTCTCCACCTAAATCATGCTAAATGTTGTCTAAGAGGATAGAGACAAGCAGAGTTAAGTTATAAAAAGCCAGGAAGGGTAATACCTGGCTGGGGGGAAAATACATAAGACCGAGCAGGGACAGTCGATGGTCTGTACTTCTCTTCCTCCTCCTAAGACACGTGCTTGGTAAGAATTGCACCTTCACCATATGGTGAAAACACCCGGGCTAGCTTTCTTTTTGCTAACACTACTGTTATACATTAATTATTAGTGCTATTGCAGCGAGCGCATTTATCAACAGCAATTCCAAATCTCCCATTTTAATAAATCTTTATTATTTTTATTGGCTTTGAAAAACTGTTTCGGTGAAAGCCCTTTGGGCTCTGGCAGGCAAAAGGTAAACTCCCTCTGTTATCACAAGACACCGACCATGAAACAAGCCTGTTCAGCTCAAGGAGTGATCCCTGCTGCTTACAATATTGCAGAGTGAATGCACGAGCCAGTCTTCAGGAAATGTATAGTGTTTAAATGGTTGAAAAGATGTAAATGGAAACATAAGATGGGTGACAATGGAGAATCACTGCAGTGAACTTGCCCCAGTGAAGTGCTGTTGTGCTCCGTTGGCAGCAGCTGCTGGAGACAGCGTCTCAAAGACACAGATTATCATAGATGGTTTCTTTCTTTTAGATATTTCTCTTTGACCTAAATGTTTTGTCACAAAGTGACTCTTGAAGGGTTATTTTGATTTCTTTTGCTCCAAAAGAATAATTTCAGCATACAGAGTTCCATTATTACGTGGCAGTTAGGTCTGATGCCATTTGAAATACAAACAAGCAGGAAAATAAATCATAGAAATCAAACATAATTGTGTGCGCTGGAGTTGCCCATGTAATATTACATAGCGGTGGACTTGTCCTGTGTTTTACAGGTCTATTCCTCATGACAAAACCCAGAGTTGATGAAAATTATTCAATCACGTGTGTGTGACTAAGGAAAAGCAGATGCTGCTGAAGCTGCGCACTTCCAGCCACAGTTCTTCAGCGTTCTACAGTAGAAACCCAGAAAATTTAATAGTCACAAGGGAAAAATTAACTGGAGAAAACACTGATTGACATATTAACTGTAAAGCTGTAAGTAACTGGAGTAATCAGACATAACAACTGGTTGTGTTGAAAGGGAAGAGTATCGGGCTGCAGGCATGGTACCAGGCTAAAGTCATTTAATTAGTTACCTTGGCACACCAGAAGGAGGATGGTGTGAATGACATTTACTCATGACACAAAGCTGGAAGGCCTTGCCTTGACAGAGTAGAATGAAAATGTTAAATAAATAAATAAAAAAAAAAAAAAGAGGAACTGAGTAAGAAAAGTGGGATGAAGTTAAATATTGTAAGTATAGATTGTGTTTGTGTTACAGGTGAGTAACGTTTGTTCTGCCACAAGAGTGACCAGCTTCATTTGATTGGAAGAAATAAAATGTAAGAAGTCTAAAATTCCAAACTTGCGTAGGATGGACGTCTAACATTAATTCTCTTTCCAGGCACTTGCTTTCCTGGAATGTCTTCCAAATGATTTTCTATTTCCTAAGGGTGAAGTGTTGTCTGTCAGGTGTCTGCTCAGTGGCTGTGGAGATACTTGAAGCTTTTAAAGACTTATGATGGTGGGTAAAATCTCTAATTCTTTCTGCCTAGCCGAACCAAATCTGGTTTTGCATTGTCATGTGTTGTCCCATACCCGCAGCCCATCTATTCAGCGTTTTTCCGAGAGTTATCCAGAAGCATTTAGCAGTCACTCATATGGGGATCAAAACTGTATGTCCACCAGCAGGCTTAAAACTCAGAAAATTAGTTCTTTCCATTTCTTCGTAGAGATGACTAGGCCTTAGGATCACAGCTAGATCTGAGTGAACAACCTCTGTGCACCCCTTTATAGCCCAGATGACGTCTGGCAGAACCCGAGTAGGTTAATTAATTGAACTGGAGGCTAATTAATTGAACTGGAGAAAACACTGATAAGCATGTCAATTATAAGATGGTGAGGAACAAACAGGATTAATTTTTCTTCAGAAAGTCTTAGCAAGAAGGCTCCCAAGTCATCTTGGAAACCCCAATTATTTTTTTCCCCTAGAAACAAGCTTTCACCAAAGTTAAGGGTTCAAGAAAATGTTTTTAAAAAAATGTTATACTTTAATTATGTAGTTTACATTAAAGAGCTTTGATTCTTTATTATGAATATACATAAAATGTAGAGTTTGCATACAGAAAGATAAAGATAGTAGAATCAAAGTTCTCAAAGCATTCAAAGAGAACATTTTAGAAATTACATAGAAAATATCACTTGAAAAGAAGATGTTCAAGGTATTTCTGGCTAGAAATTTCTTTCTCCCCTTCTCCATTTTACAATCATTCCAAATAATAGCTCACAATTACAAGAAGGATGTTGTAATGGTATTTCACTCCATCACATCATAAGTTTATGTGGGACATGAGGTATGCAGTTGGGGATTGCTGAATGGCTTGATCTAAACATTGCAAATATTCCTCAGGTGTTGCATTTTGTGTTGTTGCTAAGGGTTGATGAGTATTTTCAAAAGGAAGAGCCATTCACAGCTCTGTAAATACGTTTAGATAATACTGTAGAGCACAAAGTATGATAATCCTATTAACTAAAAAGGATTGCAGAATGTGTAGTAAGGAGACAGACGCCAGCAGTATAGGAATCCTGGGCACAAAGAATAAGCATGTCTTTTTCTAGTGCAAGACATTTTAGATTCTTTCCTCAGAACCTGTTATCAGAAGTGTTCTGTGAATACTAAAACACTATCTCCAGTCACTTTTGTTTCCCACTTTTCAATTTATATGCTTCAGAGGAATTGATTTCCTTCTTAATGGGTCAATTGTAATCAATACTTGCAATGAACTATAGCCACGTTCTTCAGCGTTGCTCCGCAGGGACATCTACAGCACACAGAACAGCCTTGTTGGGCACCCGGATTGTTTGCAATAGATTACCGAGTATCGCGAACTTTTTCCTCTGGATGTAAGGTCAAACAGGTAAAAATATAAGCTTCACTCTCACTAAAAATTGGAAAGTGACTTTTAGACAACTGCTTATTCCACAAACCCACTTTCATAGGTGACACGACAGCAGTCATTCTGAGGTTGCAGAATTAGCTGTAAGCTTGTGATCCCCTCTGCTAGCAAGTTTCAAGCACCTCTGTCCACTAGCAGGACTTCAGCGCAAGAGCAAAAAACCCACAAAAAACAAAAAAAAAACCACAAAAACCCAAAAAAACGCACAAACAACTAAAACCAGAACTGTACTGACATTAAGGTTACTCAATACTATCTTTAATCCTCTTAGATCATGTTTTTAATTACTGTAAAATAAAGCAGTGTATATTCCATTGTTTATTTACCTATTTCGTCAGAGACCATTGGAATGGAAATAATGAGACCTTTTCTTTACTTGCTAATGAGCATTATCTTCTCATATGAACTCAGTCGCTCTCAGCATCCTTATCAACAACTACCTCTGCGTAAGGACATCTCTCCATTATGGCCTTTCCTTATTTGTCATCCTAATTAGACTTCTCTTTTCAGAAGTCTTCTAAGAGATGAAAGAATGACATTGACGTGATTATCAGCCTCTCTCTTTTTAAGGAGCTGCCTGCCCACCAGGTAAATTCGGGATACGGTACCTATTAGCTATTGCACATGGAAGCACCAAGACTCCAGGTTTATATAATTGATACAGATATAATTGGTATTGTGCAATTAAAACCCATCATTAAGCTTTCCTAAGACTGTATCTGACAAGTGGAAAATATATGCTAGTTACTTGCTGATTATTTCCAAAATTGCCAGAAGTTTCACTCCAGATAGCATACAGTGTTTTAGAAGTAGGATACCTCAATCTTTTCCTGTATAAAACCCTTACCATAAGTTAAAAAATCAGTCTCAAAATTCAGAGAAGTGTTTCGTTCAGCAAGAAGCATACAGGATAAAAATAGATGAGGAAAGAGGAAACGATGAAAGAGCATGCTGAGATTTTGTTTTCTCCAAACCAAGTAGAAGCAGCCAGTTGTTTGATGCCCAGGCCTGTGGAACTCAGGGCGGAATGGAAAAGTTGGTGAATCCAGTTGCTGGTTGAAGGCCCGGGTTGGTATTTTTTATTGTGAAATAAGAAATCTAGAGGCTTTCAGTGACTTGTCTGTGATTGCCATTAAGCTTCCTGTTATTCTTCGTCTCCTGTTGCATCGGAAAAAACCATTCAGGTTGATTTCCCTCTTTGAGATGGGACTCTTTTAAAAAAAAAAGACCCCCCAGAACTTAGTTTTACTCGTGGCAGTGTTGGTTTTACTCCCCAAACTTCCCAGATGAAATTCTTCCAAGTGCTAGACATACTATTGGAGCAACAACTTAATACACCTGTTGCATAATCTGTAAAATGCCAGGGAACTGTAAAATGTAAATAATACTCCTGTTTCGAAAAAAAACTGAGGACGCTTGGCCTTTTGGAGAATGCCAGACGTACTTGTCTCCAAATGATTTCCTTTTCCTTACTTAAATACTTGGTACTCTCATCGTTCCAATGTCCCATGGTGCACTACCTCTCTTTTCCTTCACACAGTCAGTATTTAAAACTCAAAGTACCTCAGTGGCCAGAGCTGTCAATACCCATGGATCTTCTATGTCTCTCTGGGGACCTTCAGCTACCATCTGGTACTATTTTGTTTTTCTATCTTGATAACAGACATATAAATGCAAGAAAACATACTAGTAAAAAAATTCCAGTGAATCATATTCTTTTCATTGTAATAACTTTTCATTAGAAACAGATTTTTTTTCTTAGCCTTTTAATTACTAATGAGAGCACTTACAGAAATAACTTGGAAAATTATCTAATATTGATTTGTTTCTATAGTCTGTAGAACACGAATCTGAACTGTGATGCTTTATGAATCAGTATTTAGTAGTTTTCCCAATTTTCTCTACAGCCAACATTAGCATTAAAATAATCGCTGTATTTTCTCATACTTGAACAACTGTAAGTACTCTTGTACTGTGGCATGCCAATGTCCTGTGAAGTCCCACAGGAGACCCATACCAAAAGACTTAAGTATGTATGTGTGTATGACTGATCAAACTCAGCACGAGCCGTACTGAGTATGATTACTCAATATAGAATATTTTCTGCCATCATCAAACAATTGGAAGCAAATGTGGCTATTCAAAGCGTTGAGAGCGTATGTAAGTTTGGCA
Source organism: Buceros rhinoceros silvestris (assembly GCF_000710305.1). Classification (NCBI taxonomy): domain Eukaryota; kingdom Metazoa; phylum Chordata; class Aves; order Bucerotiformes; family Bucerotidae; genus Buceros; species Buceros rhinoceros. The sequence goes on from NW_010392587.1 coordinate 29,122, forward strand.
TGGAAATTTGGGGCATGCAAATAAATGCATATTAGCAGACTGTCCTCCATTCTGCCTTCTCTTCACAAATTATTTTAGTCTCTCTCACAGAAAACAAATATTGTCCATGTATCCCACCAAACTCCTACCCATCCTCTTCCTTTCTATGAAATTTAAACCAACTTGAAGCTGAGCCTAGCTCTTGTTGAATCCAAAACAATTTAACTTTACAGAGTAATTCCATATTTTTTGCTGGCAGAGTGTAGCTGGCCGTTGTTAAGTCACAAGAGAGATCGGAAATCAAACCTTTCAGCTTACCTTTCCTAAGTTAAGCATCCGCGAGGAAGGTATGTATACTCCAAACTGTAAGTCCAGGAAGAGGTGCCTAGATTGTATACGAAACCACCTTCTCTGAAGATTAAAAATTCCAAGAGGATTCTAAGCGTTGGGAAGAGCTAGTCACAGCTTTTGTTGAATTTATAGGTATTGAATACAAATGGTGGGTAGTTCAAGATTAAGAACACACAGATCATGTTTAACTTGTCTTTCTGCCTGGGGAACAAGGTTTATTATCACAGAATCATTTGGTTGGAAGAGATCTTTAAGATCATCGAGTCCAACCGTTCCCCCTGCACTGCCAGGGTCCCTAAACCATGTCCCTCAGCACCACATCCACATGGCTCTTAAACACTTCCAGGGATGGGGACTCCACCACCGCCCTGGGCAGCCTGTTCCAGTGCTTGAAAACCTTCCCTGTAAAGGAATTTTTCCTAATATCCAATCTAAATCTCCCCAATTATAATAACAATTTAAAAAAATTGGCAATCAAGTTATTCAGTAATGTCTTGGTTGTTCTTTGATTAGTTCTGCTGACAATTTTTCAACAGCAGAATTACCCCCTTCATAATATATCTTATCTGAAATTACAGTGTAACATACATAGAATATGATGTACCATTTATGCTGTATGGAGAATGAAGCTATAAAAGTTTAATATTTAATCATAGTTTGATAAATAAAAGTAACATCGTATGTTCATTATATATTTATACGTGGTCATAAAATACTTTAATTTAATGTTGTCTGACTGCTCATAACTTACACCAACTCTTAAATGACTAGGAAATGGAAAGCATGCTATAAAACCAATCAGCAGATGAAAACTGAGGCTGATGTAATATTCTGTCCTGCTATCATAGCAGTCCTATGAAGGTAACATACTGGCCGTTTAAGGAAAATGAGCCCACACAGTGAGGCTCATATCTATGCATCGTGTGCTCCTATCAGCACCCAACTTGCCTGGACACAACACTCCAACGGAGACAAAAGCCAGTTTAAGTCAGAATTCAGTTTATTTCCAGTAAAACCTTCAAAGTATGTAAGGCTATCACATGGTAAAGTTGTTTTTATTTTTTTTTATCCATATTTTTTATAAGTTCATGTCAGCTATTCATCATGAGCCCAGATATACAAACATCAGTATTAGAAAATTTACGGATGAGAAAGTAAATGCTGCAGTAGCAGCAGCAGAGAATGTTAAAGTCTTCTTTTTATTTTGCATGGATGAAGACAGATGAGATATTAACTGTTCCTAGCAAAGGGCAGAAGTTTATCTATTCATCACCTGGGTAAATTTTAAAAGGAAACATGTACACTGAGGATATACGTAAGTAAAGGTCTCTAAGAGTTATGAGTTGGAGCCAGTCTCAGGTACGAGAAGGAGAAGGCAGATGTTGACTGACACAATTGAAGTGTGTGGAAAAAATAGCGATTTTCACAAAAATGGCAATTTGACAATCGCATAATTTTCAAGACGTGTGGTTTTGATTAAAAAAAAAAAATCTACAGAAAGTTACCTGTGTAACTGTTCCAAATTTAACCTCCAAATCTCATCACCAAAAATCCATTCCCATCATAGTTTTGCACGACTCTTGCACAAAAGGTCTGTGTTACTGCTCAGTATGCAGAGGTGACTGCGATAGGCAGATGGCTCAGGTAGACGTCAGCCTATTTCTGTGGTTCCCCAGTATGTTCTTCGTCTTACTTACATGTTACTGTCTCCTACTGCCCCTACCTAATAGAGGGGGAAATTGAGTGCAGCAGGAACTCGGAAACCCCGCATTTCAACAGTCAGTATTTCCTTTTTTTTTTTGGACGGATATGAGTAAAAGAGGAATTTCACTGATTCACGATTCATATGACAATTATAGATAGTTCCTG
>NW_010392587.1:31419-45115 GCF_000710305.1 Buceros rhinoceros silvestris
AAAGTGAACTATTTATTTGATAACAATGTGCCACCTAATAACAACGCAGCGGGGAGGTGAACTAAGCAGCATATTCATCAGCAAAGGGGATTCCCAACCAAGTGATTATCTGCTTTCCAAATTTTATATTGAAAGCAGACTGCTGTGAATCACTGCGGTAGCTATCATTACTCGCGGTCTATGCAGACAGCAATTGCTATGCACTATGAATATTTATGGTCATAATGAGAGACTGAGACATCTGATAATCTCAGTTCTAGTACTAGATATCCCGCATGAAATAGCAACCTGTAGGATCCTTCTCTTTTCTCTCCCTTGCTGGTTTTTTGGCAGGGAGGATGCTGATGGTGGTGTCGAGGTTTGGGGGGTTTTGGTTTTGTTTTTAATTTATGGAACTGACCTGAATTATTCAAAGGCAGCAATACAATCTATTTTGTGTGGCTGAGCCAAGTCCCATTTGATCATGTTTTCTTCCATTTGTATTCTGAGTGAGTAGAACTCGTGCCATGCAGCCAAACATGAACTGCGTGACAGACAGTGTGTCCATGTAAAGTATTGTATGCTGTTGGGAAAGCAAAAATTCTTATTTCTCTGAAAAATAATTTTCCATATTTTACCGTGGCAACAGACAACAAATTCAAAGTGTGATTGTATTACTGCGGTTGATAAAATTAATATGGGATTATACCCAACATAATCAGTCACATCAAGCTTGAACTGTAAACCATAGCCCTGATCCCACAAAGCCACCACCTGAGGGTGACATTTACATAGATCTCCCCAGCAGCATCACTGCTGATGAAATCTGTGAAGTGCTGGAATTCATACCTACAGAGAAAAATATAAAATATAAAATAAAATAGCTTTAAAAACACCAAAGTATTTAAAACTGTAGGAAAAAATGCAGCTGTGAAAAATATTTCAAGGATAGCTAGTGTCACAAGCACTCAGCCATGGTGATTTGTATCTGAAACACAGGGCGTACGCAGGCCACCAAGAACACATGAGAAATGGCTCTGAATCTGTAAAGCAAAATCTTTATACCATCCAAAATGAACAAGATTTTCCTCTGTACTCATTTTTCCCCTAGCTTTTATTCTTGATAGATAACAAGTGAGGTGGTCAGAAGTTAGTCTGACATGTACAGACACCCACTGAACTGGACTCTTCACCAGTTTGCTTTGTCCTTTTTTAAACTTAAATAGTACGGAATTTTTCAGTCGCTGAATTAGTTTGCAGATAATTTGGCTATTTTTCCCTACCAAACAAGAGGGTCGGGTTGTTTGCAGACGCTTGCATATGACTGATTTGTCTTACTCCAAAAACACACCCATGATTTACAGCAGTTAAAACCAACTGAAGTTGAGATAAAAATCTTTCCACACAGCAGTAAGTTAATGTTAAGAAATAAAGTTATATTTTTTTGAAGTTGAGACTATTTTCTTCTAAATTTCAAAATGCGACTGCGTATACTTTCTGTTTACCATCATACTTCTCTGTCAATACAGTAGGACAGGTGGGAGGATATGGCAATGATCTATTTTTCGTCGTGAGAAAAGCCTTTCTTAGAACCAGCACTGTCCGTGGCGGCGCTTCTTTGTCTGCTGCGTTACAGAACGGTAGGATTTGTCTGTCCTTACGCTAGGCTTGGATTTGACAAAGTTATACCTTCAATTAACTTAAGTAAACTTGTCACTCAAAAGTTTGAAGCTGATTGATTAAGTGAATAAATAATCTGTGTTGTTTTCATTAGTATCACATTTTCTTTGCATACTAAATGGGAAAAGAGAAACTCAGGAGCACTCTAATGAATTGCTAGGTAGTTATCTACTGGTACCTTTCTTCTGAATGTAATTTGTCTTCTTCAGTTCAATTGACTTGTTTAGTCAAATATCACACTACCAGGCCGAGCTTTTAAAAAAGGTATTTCAACAGTTTGCTAAACGATGAACTCATACATATGTAATGAGACTTCAAAGCAAAGCATAGTACATGCACGTGGGGTAGTAGGAACTGTTCCTGACAGAAGAAACTGCTAGAAAAGGGTAAAAGAAAAGACCGTTCTGTTTCAAAGTTTTGTTATTCAACAATGTATAACCTTAGCAGCCTTTGCAAAAGAGACCAAACGAAGAAAAAAAAAACTGCAAAAGTAATTCCTTACCATCAAGAAAGTCAGACACCTTCTTCTGGCCCCCAAATATTTTTTCTAATAAAATAATTTTTTTTTTAATTTGTGAAAGTTAAAACAGGAATGTCTCCATTGATTATTTTCTCACAACCATGGAAGTCTAACGAAGATTTTGGGCTGACATTAACAAATTGTTGGTTTTAAATATAAAAAGATATGTCTTGATGGTCCAGGAAGACTTCATGTTAATGAGACAACTAATAAATTTTTGTTCTCAGAAGAAATAAAATACTTCAAAGTGAAAAGCTGAAGGGATTATTAGACTATACAACATTCATTGGGGTTGTTTGTTTTGATGAACTCTATGAACTTTAGTTACTGAGTGCTTTCCAGGAAAAAAGTTCCTCTTTCTTAAGGGTGACAAAAAGCTTACGTCTCAAGATGATAGATTGCACACTTTCAAACCAAACTAAGAAATAGCTCATTTGACTTTCCTGGGATTGATATAACCAGACAACTGAGCAATGAAATTTTTAGGAGACGGGTGTTGCTTTGTGTCTCACGGTTGGGTTACGCTAGCTCTAATGAGACTTGAACTCTGTGCAGTGAGGTATTCCTAATCTCTCCCTACCATGTATAGTTCCAATAATATACCAGAGCTCACACTGCAGACATACAGGAAAATGTGTGCGTAACACGCTGCAAATTATCCTTGGTGGAAATACTGATCTGTTTCCATCTCTCAAGTTAAGAGGAAATCGTCCAACAGACTGAAATGTTACTGAGCAAAGAAGAGACAGAGCATTTGTATAAACCTTGTTTCCTTAAGAAACCAGATGAAAAATCTCCATACAAAAATAATGGCTTTTACAAGGATTCAGTCGAATAAAACATTTGGTGAAGCAATATCATCATCTGCAATGCAGACCTACATTGTTATCAGGACTTTGGCTCTTCACATACTTCCTCCAGGTTTTTTGAACCCCAAGTTAAATAGTTCTCCTGTATTCTACACTTGGGTCTCAACCTTTTGCATCCCACTTCTCTGGAGATCAAGAGACATGAGAGACTACCTGTAACATTTTTAAATATCAATAAATTCCTTTCAGTTACAGGGTAATCTTATGGCCTCTTGCTATCCAATTTAATTTTATACATTTTCTTTTAACATTCAGATTCTCTAGTGATGTTCTGCAAGGATGCAGTTCTTCCCACAGATGTGGAAAAGAATCCGTTCTGAAGATCTAGAGAAATAAGAAAGCTCTATGAGATCTGAATTGTGATAATATACAATTTGTTACATCTTCATTTGGAGGTCCTGGCCTTTTCCTTTGCATATCCAACAAGAAAATTTAGACAAGATAAGAAAGGTCTTTGAATAAAAGATGTTGAGGTTCTTTTGTTCCCTTGTTTCAACTCTTGAACTGTCTTCTAAGAAAAGGAGGCGTTATAATGAAGTCACCTTTGAATTGCCAAAATATTTAATGCAATATATTTAAGAGCAATAAGACCGAATTTTCAGTCTGAGATCTATACAAATCCTACAAGTAGCTCTTCAGATAAATATGGATATTTCATCATCGCTAATATCCATTTCATTTCCGAAGCGAGGGTGGGTGTCAAGGTTGATTCTGATCTGAGCTTTCACTGAAGCTGGGTGTGCTCAGATGCCTTTACAATTCAGGCGAGTAACAGACAAAACTTCATAAAAAATAAAACGCTTTTTGTGATCAGGAAAAACCCCATAATTTACTGTGTCTGTTCCATTAAGCTGCTAAAAGCAAAGGTCTTGCAAGAAAGTTGCAACAGTAAAAACAGCTTTTGTACGCTCTTCTCCTTGTACTGATTAAAATGTTTGTCATACATCCGCACCTATGAAATGCAGGGAAACGTAGTGATGGAATTTGGTGGGAGTCAAATCAAATGGAAATAGCCATGCAACACTGGCCGGAATTCTGGTGTTATCCTTTCGTGCCTAATGAGCAAAGCGCTGGGTGTCAAAAAGAGGTGTCTCTCCAGCAAGCAGCAGTATTCTCACGTGTTCTTGGAATTATTCTTTCATTTCATTATAAAATTAGGAATTGTTTTGAGTGAGTTTATGAAGAGTATTAAGGTAATCACCAGAACAGGATAGAAAATTTAGATGGACAACTTTGTACTTCCATCAATACCTGAGTAACAACCTTTGACTATTAAATGCAACGTCAATACTTGGCCCTGTCGAAGTTAATTGGAGTTTTGCCATTAATCCCTTTGTGCTCCAAGGACTCCAATTGCAAATCCTATTACAGTTGTATCTGAAAAGTTATTTCATAGATTTCTTGATGTCAAGTTTACTGTTACACATGCAAATGGCATGATGGCTGACCTGAATTTATTCTATAAAGTTCTGTTCTCCTTTGAAGTCTGTTAATGGTTTATTTTCTGTCACTCCTGAATCTACCTTAATGAACTCTTATGCATGGTTGATATTTCAGATGTATTACATCACTCTTTGCAAGTCTTAAGCTTTGTGTTGGCATCAAGCATTGTCTGGCACGATCCATTTAGCTACTGTATTTCAGTCCCTAAGCTTTTGATGAATCTGGAATCACGGCTTAAATATTTACCCATTTTCTGTTGAAGTCTGTTACAAGAAGGAGATTATGCATGCAGCAAGTGTGTGAGGAGTTTGAAGATAACAAATGATACATCAAGCACAGCCTAATGTGGTTTTACTGGAGTAGAAACAGGGGTAATAAATCACCTGCCAATGTTGATAATAAAACACTGCATTGGCCTCCATCAGCCACAAGAGAAAGGTTAAATGTTATTTCTCACAATAGCCAAGTGGTCTTCATTCCTGACACCTTTGATACGGAATTCTGTCATTATTTTCTGTGAATACTGTGATCTTTATAAAAAAATATTCCATTAAGAATAAAACCTGATGCTTGCTAAACTCTGGTGTCCCTGGAAAACCTTAATCGATGTCACGGTTGTTGTACCACAGGAATTGCCTCCCACTCTGGGTAAATACAGCCTGCTCTGTAAAAGTCGGGAGGTGAAGCTCGGAGTGCACCATGCCCAGCTTCTGTTGACCTCTGCTGATTTGTTTCAGAGTCGTTCTGTATAGTTTAGTGCTTAAAGCCGTCGGGAACAGCACTGTTAACCTTTATGGTGTCATTTATTTCTTTATTTCCTTGTCCATTCGTGACCTGACCTGCGGGATGCTGCTCTGCCCGTGGGCGTGCGGGAGAGACAGACGGCGCACGGCTCTGCCAGGGTCTCCGCAGGGAAGACCCCAAAGCAAACGGCTTAGTAAGAAAACTGATTTGGTAAGCCTGAATAAGAAGAGGAATATAGAAGGCGAGTAAATCTTCTGTCCCTTCGATGCTGCGCACCCCGTGTCCGTGCCGCATCGGATGGAGCCCAGGTGGATTTCCCACGGCACGCCGTGCAGATGCCGTCTGTGGGGAGACGCTAATAGATAATTCCCTGAAATCAGCATGTTCTCAGGAGACGCTCTTGGTGCACTTTGTGATGAAGGCAAGGCCGGGCAGAGACGGCTGCCCTGTAACGCCGGTGCCCAGCCGGAGGCGCCCGCCGGCTCCTCTGCTACACGGGGCTGGCGGAGGTTCCCCTGCGGCCGGAGGGTTTGTGCAGCACATCACCGTCCGGCAGCTGCCTGGGGTGACCATCGGGTGGCTCACCGGCTCCTAAACGTGCAATGGTCTCCCGGCCAGGATCAGAACAGATGGCTCCTACATAACCTCATTATTGCCATAAAAATAAATCCCTCCCTAACATATGACAGCCCCTCTCGGTCAAAAACAAGCTCACTGTGGGGGGCTGCAGAAATAGCCCTTGAATTAGCAGGTATATTCAGAGTACTATGTAGTTGGTATGACATATAATAAAGCATCAAGTCCATTTTAGAACAGCTGGCAGCTTTGGGGGACAACAGCCTTCCAAGACCTGAGGTAAATTGCTTCTTTGGCTCGTATTCCCACTGTTTCACCTTTCTATATCAGTAGTCCATTATTTTATCAGTATAGAGCTTTTATTTACTATTTAAAATGCTTCTGTTCTAGTTATATATGTATTAGGCTTTCAACACGTATGCAAGAGAAGCTCATCAATGTGTCCTTTGCATTGGAACTGACCCAGCCCACCTTCTGAAAGCACAACACACATGTATTATCCAGCAACAGCATTAAGCTTTTCTCATTGCAAGGAATTTTACTGAACACTCAACAGCATTTCCCCTTAACGCTGAAATACCATTGATGACGCTGCAACAGTATTTCCTACAGCAACTGTTTTCATCCCTTTTTCTCCCTGTCATAGCTATGATGCAAGGCTTGGTCTGCTGTTCCATCTTACGGTGCTATGAGCTGCATCAGCGAACCGAGTGAAACATCATATTTTCTCTCTTATCTCTAGCAAAGTCACTGGAGTTGGCAGCTGCAGGAAACTGGCCCACTTCTTCCAAACCAGACCTGTGGAGTCAAACCCCCTTCATACTTAATTTCCCAGTTTGCACTACATTGATCGGTCTAGCCATCTCTCTACTAATTAAATAGCTAACGAGACAATTTAGGATACTTTTATATCCTGAGCAGTGTAGGAGTGAATAACTATGTGTATAAGAGAGGGTACATTCATGAAAGAGGCTGCTGGGAACAAAGATTGACAAGAGAAAAGAAGAAAGATGAGAAGAATGAGATGGAAAAAGAGGTAGAAATCGTTTTTTGCAGAGTGAAAGAAATGATAATAGAAAAGTCAGAAGAAGGAAATTAAAATACAATAAAGGCTAGAAATTGTTTATCTTTCACCACAAATTAAATGGAAGACACTGGGTTTACAGAGCTGTAGTAAATTAGCACAGTAAATGGACCAAGTCTGTATATGCTGTTAGAAATATTACCATGCAATTCTCCTGAAAGATTCTCAGAGTACTTGAAAAGGAAAGCATGTTCCTAGTTTCTCTCTTCCTTTATGTTTTTATTCTGTGTTATATTAGAATTTTCCTTCTAAAATATATAAAAGGAGATTACATCTCTTTAATACCACTCCTTGCATTCCTCCTTCAAAATCCTTCTCTGAGCTCAGAATTCTCCTTAGGACTATAGATGAGAGCAAATATGTCATTTTTTATTCACAGTGTGTTAGTGTCTATTATGCCTATGATACTGGAAGTGTCTGGCTTTGCAATGTTAAGTTTAATTTTGCCGGATATAGCTTCAGTTGCTTAAACACCAGTTTATCATGCAAAAAAAGACAGATAATAAAAAGCAGTCAGAAAAAAAACCAAGAGTGAAGCAGAAATTAGCAAGAGAGATGTGCACTATAAACACAATAAATTAAACGTTTAGTTCTGTCTATTACGTTAGGGAAAAAAAAGCACACACCCAGTTGTATATGTGATATTTTGAGTAAAAATATTTTAGTGTTCGATTATTACTTTCATAGAAGCCTCTTATGTTTTAATGAAAAGAGGTGAACTTCATCTGTACGTGCTGCATAAAGGGTACCGTTTCTTTTCTGAGACGTCTGGGTGTACGTCGAGAGGATGCTTCAGATCATTAAAAACACACCTCTGATATTTAGTAGTTCCTTTTTAAACAACTAGCTACCTAGGGTACCCCTACATTCAAACTAGTTCAGATGTCTTCATGGCTTCCTCATTATGCTTCTCCAGTATGGTCCTAATCTCAAGGGCAGGAAAATAGTAATTAAAGTAACAGCAATTTTTCTATTTATTTATTTTAGAAATGGAGAAAGGTTTAGATTCTTCCCTCAGAAAGCTCCGAGCCCAACAGGTTGCCCACTTAGAAAGCTAGGTTTTTATTTCACCTGCCAAAGGCATAAACTTCATGACATTTATCAAAAAATCGGTCTCCATGTTACCTATGAAATTCAAATATAAGAACATACCTTGTCAGAAATTACAGAGGAGGAAAACAGGAAGTTCTGGTTGTAGTCCTCATCAATAAAAAATTCAAAGGCTAAGCTATTTTTCTTTTACAAGTTGCTTAAAGCACTCTGTCATTGATCATTCCAAAGGCAAGTGTGTTAATGATGCCATATATTCATTTCTGCATGAGGGCAAAAAATGATCATCTTAATTTGATGATACTGAAGTCTTTGAAAATTCAGTTTGTAGGATTTTTTTCTTCCCAATTCATCATACAGGAGAGGAGCACAAGGCTCCATAGCTGAGAGCCATACTGAAAAGTTTATTGTTTTCAACTGATTAGTTCTGCTTCACTTTCCAAGCTCATTTTTCACCATCGGGATAGATCTCATCTGACTCCTTTTACTTGGTAATGTTATTAGAGTTAGGGTCCTTTGACACTTGGGACAGTCCTGCCCTGATTTTTAATCTTCACACCTTTCCTGTGCAAAAAATGTTCAAATAGCTTCTGCAACCTGAAATTTCACTGGAAGAGAAACAGTCTGACATAGAAGATCCTTTGTACAAATACTCTGCAGAAACTGGATGATGTTCCCATGATCACAGAATCACCGAACAGTTTGGGTCAGACCTTTAAAGATCACCTAGTCCACTGTCCCTGCCATGGGCAGGGACATCTTCCAGCAGAGGAGGTTGCTCAAAGCCCCGTCCAGCCTGAATTTCAAGAGCTGCGGGGATGGAGCATCCACGCCTTCTCTGGGCAAGGTGTTTATCTACCTGCTGCCAAGTCCCATGTTCAAATCCCATGGTTCAGGAAATGTTCTCTGGATATTTTAGTGAAAATGAGGGAAGAGAAATGAAAAATGATCACGTCGTTCACTCAAGGAGGGGTTCTCAGTTTGCTTTGTTACGGAGGTTTTTTTCTCCAGTCTGGGCTATTACATTATGAGTTCTACATTCTCTCCCCTTTCTTTCCCTGCCTTGGGAACTTAAGTGCGTAACTGTTCATTTCACCCAGTGAGGGAGACTTTGCTCCATTTATTTAATTATAAATCACTTGTATGAAATTGTTCACCAGTACACTGGTTTGGCTTTGGGGTTTTTTTTGCCCTAGTTTTCTAACTTGTGATGTCTGTGACCAGCCTTCCATCCTCATTGTCATTGTTCAAGGCTCTCATAGTGTCTGTAGCTGATACGGAGGATGATATACGAGTGCTGATGAGAACAGAAGATGAACGCAGTGAAGTGTGAAGCAGAACGGAGGTCTCAAAACCTTGCACTGTATGCTGAGACAGCAGGTACAACATAGGATGGCTGAAGTTCATTAGAAGTGGACTGGGGGTGAGGAATGGAAGAGGTAAAAGAGGGGGAAAAGGGAGAGCAGGAAAGGGGTGTAGATGAGATGGCTTCCTCGCAAGATGCTGTTGTATCATTTAATTATTTTCAGCCTGTTAGACAAAATATGTTTTACTTATGTTATGCAGATGACATTTGTGCCCGACTTAATTAGTCTATTGGAGTCTGTCGCCAGTTTTAATCAGCTTGTCATGATTTAAATTCTCTAGAGCCATAATGTAAACAACTCACAACAAGCTAGCGAGTACTGTATGAAACACTGAAACATCTCCAGACATCTGTGAAGACTTCGTTTGAAAAGCTTCCTGAGTTTTTAAAATTTTTTATTTTATTTTACTTTTTTAATTTGAAACTCAATTGCTTTTGCAAAATTCAGTAGAAGGCTCGAAGAGTTTGAATAATATCAGCCAATTTCCAGGATCTTCACAAGTTCTTGGAAAGAGCTTATGCTTCACACTGATTCCATGCAAAATGTGATGTTTTCAGATAAGCTTTAGTCACAGTTTAACGTCAAAGACTTAAGAGGTGAAACTTTCAATGTAGCCTTTTAAAGAAATGTGAAATTTATTTTGCAGTTACTGAATGCTGTGCCCATCATTCAATATCGATCAATATTTCTCCATTCACAAACCTCAACCAAACCCTTTGTAGCTGACATTTATTTACATCCAAGGAAAAAGAAAAATTATATGTATACATTATGTTTTGGTTTTGTTTCAGTACGTTGGCCAGTCTTGCTTCACTTATTGCTGTTATTTATGAATGGGGTCTAGAGCAACTACCAACTGGTGGGTTAATCACTTTGCGTTTAGACTTAAGTTCACAACCTCAGAGATTCTGCTAAGCCTATAACAATGTTTTTATATTCCTCATAAAAGCAAGTTTATGCCATTTTCTACAAGGCGTACTTCTAAGAAAATCCACTAAACTTTTTCCTAAAGAATTTCATCCCTTAAAACACTTCTTGACCTTGTTTGGCTTTAAAACATACGCAGTTACATTTTGGAGAAATAATTTATCTGTGGACGTCTTCAGTCAATTCACGAATGGAAAAATAGATGTAGTTTATTTAATACACAATTTGCTGCTAGATCCAGAGAATATCGGTGACCCTATACAATAAAACTATACCAGGATTTTTATCTCTGAAGCAAGAACAATTGGAGACTTGCCATTGGCATATAGAGCTGTATGAGTTCGGGCTGCTTCCAACTGAGATACGAGGGGCCAGAATCAGTGTTGGAGTACGTTGGCATGATTTCATTAAATACAAGTGGACTTGTGCCCACTTATATCAGCAGCATATTTGAGAACATATCCATATGGCTTCTACATTTATAATGGACACTCTCCAAATCCAGTAGACCAGAGATGGTAAGGATGAATTCAAGCACATAGTTTTTATTTCATCAATCTGAATAAATTTAATCTTCCTGCACAAATAAAATTTTCATACATATTTAACAGCTATTCTCCAAGTTCCTTATTATTAGCTGAATGAATTCTCTCTGCCTTTTTTGGGGGGAAGAGCTTTGCCTCGCACCTCACTGAAACATGAATGGATGCAATGTGTATGAACTTTAATGGGAAAGTGTCTATAATTGACAAGTAGCTTATAATTGTTTTTATTTGTTATAGGTCTTGAAAACATGGCTCATTTTTTTCATCAGCTTACGTGACTTGCTTCAAAACCTTTATATTTTCTCTCAAAAGTTTTGTGGGGTGTTTTTCTCATTCAATCAAGTTTGAAATGCTCTAAAAATAATCAATACATGTGGAGGTGCTCACCACTCTATAGTTTCTAAAACAATGATAGCCATGTAGCTTTTACCCAAGCCCATATATCCATTTAATTGCTCCTTAGTACCTCTTCCCATTACAGACTTTGCCTGTGTAATATGTGTCACATATTATATCTAAAGACGGGTTATACAATTCAGACTTTGCTCATCATCAAGTTGCAGGGCACACCTTCCAATGTGTTTGTGTATAAGAGAAAATAAAAATGAATTAATTTCCTCTTAAAGGATCTCGAACAAATCAGAGTACTATAGACAGTGGTGACTCTCAATTATCCACGCCTAATTTAATTCCTAAGGCGATACTGTTTCCTAATTGTATTATGTTTCCTAAATATTATGGACTTATCAGAGTTTATCATTCTTTACTCTGTCAAACGAGCAAAGATGGGACTTTGCTCATGAACCTATCAATGCTGCAGGATTGCTGACTGCTGGTTTGAAATGTTCCCAGTCCTGTTACTACGGGGTTGGTATCTCGTTTGCAAGAACTACCATTAGAGCTGACACAGATTGACAGTTACTTGTTCTCTTAAGAAGGGCAACTGACAAAGTGTGTGGAGACTGAACTGTCTTTTTCCCCTAGACTTTTCCTGACAGGTAAGGTTGAGACTTGCAGAAATGTCAGGAAGATGCTGATGGCCATAGGATATATTTCCCAGAGCTAAAAAGGCCCCTGTGTGTCAATCCCATTCTTTTCAAAGATATAACATTGTTTTCAAGACTTTTTTTTATCCTTTGTTTCTAGTAAGGGACAAAAATATGGGTGGAGTTCTTTGAAGAAATGTCGATAGTTTCTGTGAAGTTCCCTTTGGGTAAAAAACCCAGCTGTTAATCTGTGCTATATCTCAAGAGCTGGCTTTTGTTTTAGTGCTCGCAACTACAATGCCAAGTAAGTTATGATCTTACAATATTGTATCCTTACTCAGTTCTATATTTAATTCAATAATAGAGTTTAAATCACGTAATTATATTTTTTCAGACCCCTTAACAGTCTTTTTTCCTCACAAATCAATGTCATTTGTTACTGATGTTAAGTGTAAAGCTTTAATTCAAACCTGATTCTGGAAAGTCCACATTAGTTAACATCAACCACTTTCCTGCTATGCTGTAGAGAAGCATCCTTCAAATAAGGATGTAAACTAGGATGAACAAAGCCGCAGACAATTTCTTTACAGAAATATTTTTATTTCCAAAGTAGAAATTCTTTGTTACTTTCCCCCCTTCATTTTGCCCAGTGAACACCTCCAAATTTAAATAATCATGTACAGTAATCTCTACTAATAAATTATTTCTGATCCACTGAGGCTAGCTGTTCTGAATTCTCTTTGGACACACTTTTGCATACTTTTTCATAAGCCTCAGTGAAAGAAGCAGTAACTGTGAGTTCATAAACGTCCTAAACGCTATCTGCTTGATAGTATTTTCTACTCGTTTGGGAGCCGTGACGTTTCTTCGAGCTCACTGGGGTTTTGTGAGGGAAGCTGATGTACGCTAGCTCCTGCTTGTAACAAGAATGAAGCATTTTGAACAACTCAGAAGTCAAGGACAATGCAAAGAGGCATAAAAGCATACGGACAGCACTCGGTGAAGCCCTCTGTCAGACTGATCTTGCTGCAGACACCAACTGTGTATGTTGTTCAAGGACTGCAGAGATACTCTCAGCTGGGGACTCAAAACTTGTAAAGAGTCAGGAAATACTGTTGCCAAGGGAGAGGAAACTCTGCAGTCCCTTTCCACTGGTCTCTGGAAGTTTTAAAGTTATTTGATTTACCAGTTCCAATACCTAGAGCCTGGGAGAGAGAGTTTCAAATCCTCCTTCTGTTTTATTGCAAAATAAAATGGAACCAAGGTTTCCAAGTCAGCTGTCCTGTCCTCTTCTCTGGAAGCGTGGCATTTCACATTTCACTCTGCTGCTGTTTGAAGATTTTTA
This sequence comes from Buceros rhinoceros silvestris, assembly GCF_000710305.1. Classification (NCBI taxonomy): domain Eukaryota; kingdom Metazoa; phylum Chordata; class Aves; order Bucerotiformes; family Bucerotidae; genus Buceros; species Buceros rhinoceros. Next base: position 44,535 of record NW_010392587.1, read on the forward strand.
AATCCTGCTGCTCATTTTCAATTAAAATTCTCCAAATTAAGTGTTTAACTGACATTCCTTCTAGGTGAGAAATTCTGAAAGATGCTACTTCCATGTTAAGTCAAAATTAATTTTTAGATTTTTTAGTCAAAGAACAAATAGGGGAAAAGATCAAACTCTTGTGTAATCTGTTGCTGCCATCAGAAGAGATAATAAGAGCCATCCTGCAAGCTACAGAGAGGGTTTCTTTGCATAAGGAGACCGAACAGAGTGTATGGAATCTGGCACTATCACACCGTAGAGGTCAGCTGCCATTTCAGCTGTAGGTACCACTTGAAAGGTGTCCAACATCTTGACATGAAGGATCAGAAATTGATACCTGTAGCTGATTACTTAATACAAAGATATTTTAGATAATAAATGGCAGGATGAGTCTAAAGAACTGGTTGTGGGCAAAAGATACAGCAAATGAAAATGAGTGTGTTTGTTTCCCAATCTTATATAACATGGTTAAAAACAATTAGTATAATCCAGAAAACAACTAGTGTATTCTAGTAGTATGGCAATTATTATGAAATATTTTATTAAAATAAGTAAAATAT